>NC_040023.1:41496797-41558350 GCF_000972845.2 Larimichthys crocea | reverse complement strand
CATTCATGATGGTGTAATGACAGGCAAAGTCCGATTCATGATGGTCTAAAGATAGGCAATGACATGAGCGTGAAGTATCATGTTGATACAAAGCCAAGAAATGAATAAAACAAGTTTTAACTGTTGGTCCTGCCACGGAAGGAGATGGCTGACAGGTAAGTTGTCTTGTGTAACGATAGCCAGTTGGTAGCTGTGCTGTAAGTAGGTTAGTAAGCTTTCCTCCCCAGGGCCCAAGGAGAGAGCACCCTGGTTTTTACCCCTAGTGTGTCTCCACCCCAGTCCTAGGCGCTCACAGGTCCAAGCTAGTGAGTGGGCTGGTGCAAGGCTGAAGCGAAAGTCACCTGCAGGTCATGCTGGTTAATGTCAAGTTGTCATGACAAAGACACTTCTCAGCTATGTGGTTTTGCTTAATGTCAAGTTGTCATGACAAAGATGTTTACTGACTAAGTGCTCTTGGTTAATGTCAAGTTGTCATGACAAAGACATGGTCAGCCTATGTCATCTTGGTAAATGTCAAGTTGTCATAACAAAGACACCCCAAACAATGTCAAGTTGACAGTAAAAGATGACATAAGAAACCGCATGACACTTAATGACAGCAGTCATTGACATTCATTAATGTTCATGACAAGTGTCATGTCATAGTTATGACAATGTCATGTCAGTCTTATGAACACCCCTTCAAATAAAGTGTTACCCTGATTTGCTTTGTTCTGGCTTTAGACACTGCTGTCAGAGAACTTGCCAGTTTGAATCTTTTGCGTGTTTGCAGTTGTTCTGCATTGCAGGATGTAAGAGAATATGAGATTTAAAGTTGCATTAGAAATTGAGGAGCACACCATTCTTCATGTAATATAGATGTGTTTTTATTAGAAATAAGTCACATTCATTTTGTGCTGTGAAAACTGTACATTTACAGGAGGTTAAACAGAACATAAAAAACAAAGTTGAGACAAGAAAATACAAATGGGTATTTCAATACAAGTAACTCGAGGTATGAATCGGGCTGAGGGTAGGACAGAGGAATTGGAGGGGACAGGGGAATTGGCTGGTAGCACATACTATTGAGTTACTGACAAGGTTATCAAAAACACTGTTACAGAAGACATGAGGTTCAATTACCCATCGCTTCACAGCAGAGAGTAATAACAAATATCCCGAAGCACAGTTTAGAGATATTCATAGGCCATCATTCATTCTATATAATGTTTGCTTTATAGAAGTACAATTATCTACCTGTCACAGAGAGCTCCAAAATATGGAGTCTTGTGCTAACAAATCTCTAGTGAATAAATTCCTTGAATTACTAATACAGATTTCTCATACAATGTTCTCATAAAGCATCTATTTGCTCTGTAAATATGAGGAAGATGGTATAAAAGTTTTGAAACATTGGTAAGAAAAAATTCTGCCTAAATCATAATATCAGTCTTGCTTGAGCATCAAGCACCCATCATATTGCACTATTTCACACTGATGGCTGAAAACACAAATGTGTTGAAGTCTTGAGGACCTGACGCTGAAGTGGAAGTCATATCAGCGCCAGGAGCCTCTGCTCGGTCCAAGAGTCCTGCAAGGCTGAGAAACAAAAGGGCGATGATGAAAGGTCTCGCTGACCCCTCGAATCCACATGTACGACATGGAAGAGCCTGCATCTTGTGCCAGCTGAAAGAGGAGGTGGGGGTTGGTATCCCCCCACCTCCAACCTCCTCACATTTCCACCCAGCATTTTCCCAGTGCACTGCTCTTCCTGTGTGAGAGTCTGTGTTTATCCCGGTGCTGGTGTTTTGGTATCAAAGCTGAATGCTGGAGAAACCAGGACATAACTTTATAACTAACCAACACCTCCATCACCACTCAGTGTGTTTGTCCCGTTGCAGTCCACATGGGCTCACAACACATTACAGATGCATTGAATCTTTTTCTTTTTTTGGAGCCAATGTTTTAGGTCACAGTTGGAAAAAAACAATAAAACTTGTGCCTGACAGTCATGAGGGGGGTGAAAAATTAAAATATAGGATATAAAATCAATAATGACAATAACAATGATAATCAAACACTGAAAATAATCATCAGAATAATAATAACCATGGTGATAACAAGAGTAAGGAGCTCTATCAGCATGATTAAGCCTGCTCTTTAGTAGATGAATTCTCAGCACAGAGAATCTCATAGAGTCTTATTTTAGGCTTTTTGAAGCAGTTCCAGGCGTGAAGCGGAGCAAACAAACACAAACAGAAAAAAGAAGAACTAAAATAACCCACGGCACAAAAACAAAACGTGTGTGCCCATCTACCAAAGTGCAGAGTGTTGGACTCCAAGCATGAAACTGGTCCCTTATGCTCTCTTGCCTTGTTCTATTTTGGAAGGTAACTCGGCCGGAAGAGGAGCAGCCAAGAGTTCCGGTTGTTCCTCCCAAGAAGCAGGGAGGATACACCGTATTAGATTATTTTAATTTTCTCCAAAGTTAAGTGAAGGAAAAAACAAGCACAGACATGTCGACCACATCTTCTGAACCCAGGCTGAAGGGTCCAGGGAACTTCTAGTGAAGCGTTAATGGAACCATAGCCAGTCCTGGTCCATGGAAACCACTGATCGCTCCACCAACCCTTTGACCTTTAGAGCACTCTGACACGAGATGCTTTAAGTCCACACAGAGAAGCTACATTAAACATCCCATCACCACCATCTCCACTCCTCCACCTTCTCTCCCTTTCTTCCTGCTCTGGCTGAGGGTTTGAAGACATTGATTCTGGGACCAACTTTCTCACTTTCTTGGTTTCCATTACCCTATCCATACAGGATACCATTCCCAAACCAAAAAAGGTGACTAAGGTGAAATCAGGTGGCTTTGCTAGCCCCCTTCATCCCCCTCAGACCTCCGTCTGCAGGTCGATGATGTCCTGCCCCACCAGAGGGATGGTGGTGCCGGCCTTCTCCCACTCCACAGAGTGCAGCTCCAGAGGTGAGGCGGCGAGGGGCTCCAGGTCTTTGCGAACCCATGCAGGGGGTGACTGTGGTATTCCCCGGACTCCCTCCCACGGCCTCTCCAGAGGACCTTGCTGTTTGTCCTGTTGAGGTACAAAGAGGAGACACTTTAGAACTGGTGTCAACCATCAGCCCTGAGCAATTCCTGATTTAATCAAAAATGAAATGGGCCTTGTTACATCAGAGGTGATTTTCTAATAATGAAAGTCATATTGTCATTTGAGGACATTATTCCTCTGTGAGGCAAGTGTAATATTTGATAATGTGTGTCTCATATACAGGCAGTCAATTTAAAGACAGTGAGGTTGTATATAAACACTCACACTGTGGTTCGTTTTGTCACTTCCTCCTGAAGACACACTCCATCTCACAGACTGTAAGAAGGAAGGAAGAAAATACATCCTTATTCAAATGACCTCAAGGTAATGACAACCATAGTTCAATACACAGATGACTGGTTGTTTTAAAGGGTCATTTTTACATCGAAGAATCTTTTTTAACATTAGAATGGCCTCATTAGGTTTCCCGTTTGACTCTTTATCTGGTCTGCATTTCCAGAAAGTTAATGTCTATGGAAATGGATGATGAGCATAATGTGATTATGTGTTACCTTGCTGTCAGAGGCAGGCGACTCTCTGTCTTTCTCAGCATGATGTAGCTTCCTGTTTAGGTCCTGGAACATGTTCTGGTGGCGTTTCTTTGTGTGCATGATTTTCTAGAGAAGACAAAACATAAAAACATTTTAGTCTCAAAATGAATTCTTTCTGCGATACATTTTACATTTTGTTGCAAGTAATTTTTATTTTTTTTCGAAAGACAGCAACCAAAGAATATTTACCTCAAAGTCCAACTCAGCATAACGGGATTTCTGTCTCTGCAAAGAAAAAGATGAACAAAAAATTGGTTTAGTTTCACATACATAGATGTTAGAGGCACAAGAATGCATAAAATAACTATTTTGCAAGAGCTCACACTACTCCATATCCTCTTACCTCCAAGGAGCTCATTGACAGCGTGGAAATTGTCTCACTCTTGGACATCATGGAGTTCATGGACTCGAAGGTGTTCTCCAGGCTGCTGTGGGTGATGTGAGACTCGCTGGACATGTTGTGGATGTTCTGGATAGGCGAGTCTCTCTCTGAGTACGACACGCTGACCTGGTCTGGGGGGATTGACTTCATCCCGAAGGCAGCCTGGGGCTCTGCAAAGGGCCCGCCGAGGTGCATCAGTCTGGCCTGTGGCAGCTGTTCAACGCTGATGTTGTATTTTGTTGGGTCATCTTTGGGCTTGGATCTCAGGGTGGAGGTCGTGTTGGGCATGAGGACGTAACCGCTGCCGTCGGACATGCTGCCCTCAGCTTGAGCCCGAGCGAGATCGGCATCCAACTGCTTGAAGAGCTCCCCCTCGCAGACATACACGGGTTTCCCGCAGGTTGGGTCCACTCCTCCAGCCAGACGGCTCTTCTCTCTCTTCAGGGTGAGGGTGTGGCTGGAGTATTCGGGAACTGCTTGCATGTGGCTCTTACTGGGGTTGGATGGCAGGGTGTGGAAGTTGGAGCCCATGGGGAGAGGCATATGAGGAGGAGGCATCTTCTCTTCTGAGGAGCTCTTCATTCCTTTTAAGAAAAATGGTCAGATGAGAGTTAACAAATATAAAGCACCATGCCATGTCTGGAAATTGGCTTCAATAAATATGTTGTCTTTTTATGTGTGATCGGATGTTTTAAGTGCAAGGCTGGCAGAAATGTAAAATGCAAATGGAAAAATGGTTAAGAGTGAGAGGAAAAAGTTGATGTAAAAGGGCCTTACCTTGTCTGCTCGAATCTCCATCTTTTTCGTTATCAGACTGCTGATAAAAGAAGAAGAAAATGTTCTATCAGTGCTTAATGTATGCACATATTCATTTAGGTGCAGAATGCAAGAGGCACTCAAGACATTAAAAAGGCAATAAGCCAAGAAATTTACCATAAGCTGGGTGTGGCCATTGTGATGGGAACTGCCAGAGTCTCCATTGCCGTCGTCCTTGCGGTCGACCACTCTGCACTTTACAGCTTCTTGAACCTAATGGGTGGAGGGAAAAATTCATGAAAATTGCATTCAAACCACAGCTCATGTAACCTGATAAAACATAAAGACATCCAACAAAAAAAACAACTTTTATTTAAATTCTTTATCTCATCTAAATGTTTTTTCCCCGTACCTCTCTACGCAGGATGCAGTGAACCATGACAATGATGAAACCCTCCAGAGAGTCGAAGACGGCGAAGAGGATCTGGAAGAGGGCGGAGCGGCGGTCGGTGATGGCCAGGACAGCAGACATCCAAGTAAGGGCCAAGAGGGGCAGAACCACGCAGGAGCTCCACAGAGATGCCCTGCAGGGTGAGAAAAAACAACAGATTAGACACAAGAGGCACACGCAGGCTGCAACAGACTTCTGTTTCTCTCTGGTCACTCCTGTTGTTTGATTGTGAGGCTTGATATCAAAGCACATCATCAATATACCTGTAATGGCACTGATGAGAGCGATAAGCGCAATACTCTGGTGTAAGGTGAAGATCAATAAGACCTACCCGGCTCTCTCCTTCAGCTTCACATCGGTGATGCCGTCCTTGGATACCAGCTTGTTGAAGACCAGAATACCAATGACCATATTCACCTGTTTGCAAGAGAAAAAAACATGGATGAGAGAGGGTAATAATGGGGAATGATTTTATAAAACAGACATCGTATTATGATGGGCTGGAAAAGGCAGAATATGTACCAAAACGACAGCTGCAGCAGGGCCAACAAAGGAGTAGAGCAGTCCGCCCTCGAGAGACAGCCAGCAGCTAGAAAAGAGAAGGAGGAAGAATATTAATGCTTGAGCTAAGATGAAGAGCTTTGCAGAATAAATTCAGAGAAAAGAAGAAAGCCCAAAAAATGGCAGGCTGAGACTGGACTTACTAGTTGACAGTGCCATATCCTTTAGCTTTTGTGAAACCCACAGCCACAGCCACAACCAGAGCAGGAAGGCCTGAAAAATATGCATAGGGTGGAGGGAAAGTTAGAACCTGAAAAGGTTTGAAAGGCTTTAAATAAAGTGATGCAACCGAGGTGGGGGAAGAGAGAGGTATAAAGACAGGTGTTCTTACCCCAGCCTAAGCATAAGAAGCGCTTGCGGATGATGCGGTTGCGCAGACGACCAGTGACAGCCATGTAGGACTGCCAAGCTTCTGTCAGCACCCAGCAGAAAGAGGAGAGGAAAAAGAAGTGCAGGAGAGCAGCAACGAGAGTGCACACCACCTATGGGAGCCCAGAAGGAAAGGAAGATAGAAAGGAAAAGATGAGAAATCTGTGTCAGTGGCATTGCTACTTCCAAAATCCCCAAAGCAGTGCATTTCAGAGAGGTTTAAGAGAGAGGCTGAGATTGGCTAGAAGAGGGCTTTACCTTGTTGCGAGCCTGAGTTTGTCCAACGAGAATGAGGGCATTGGAGCATATAATGGAGAGGCAGAAGTTGATGAGGATAACGGAGCGCTCAGAGCGTATGTACCTGGAGTTTTAAAAACAGAGAAGTATAGAGTTTAGGGATGAGTAGATAGAGGAAAGAAATCAGAACACACAGCGTAATGTTTGAGGCTGGTGTGGCAGGACTTCGCTCGTAGGGCTACTTACTTCCACACGGAGACGTAGATGATGATGAGGAGCAGCAGGGTGAGAGAGGAGACCCCACAGCCAACGATGAGAGTCACGGACGGGAGCAGTGCCTTGTCCATGATCTACAGAAAGGAGACAGCAGCAAACATGCCTGTTAGAGCTGATTATGAACACACACACATTCATGCAGAGGGAAAACCAGCACAGAGGTCCACACACACACACATATTCACGCGCGAGTGAAGCCTCTGGGTGTGCGCTATCTGAAATAGCAGACAGCTCCCTGTAGGCAAACAGTTGAATGGCACAATCAGGCCACGGCTGAGGCAAGGTGACCCCAAGGTGAACATGTCAGAAAGATGGAGCGGCAAACTAAACAAATGGTCAGGGTCACTGCATTTCTCCATTGAGCTTTTGAGTCAGCAAATGAGGCGAGGAGGAAACTGCACATATATCTCTCTCAACTAAGAAAGTAGGGGGGGGTTCTTCAATTCCCAGGGGCAGTTCAGGGGGGGTTGCTGTGTTCACTCATCAGTTTTGAGCTGCTCCAGCAACCTTCTAATCATTGACAGCTTGTCTTTTTCTCTCCCCTTTAGCTGTGTTTGAGCATTTTCTCGCTATGTTGGTGTTTTTGTGCCAACCAGCAGCTCCTTGCCCATCCCTGCAGGAGTGAACAGGTGGACCATTATCACCTGTGCATTAATCTGCCACCACCTGCCCTTCTGATCTCTGACAGCAGTTTAGCGCCTGCCACTGCCAGCGGCGGTGACCGTCCCATGTTTCAAACAGTTCTGGCACTGAACCTCTGGTGGAAGAAACAGAGGAGGGATTGTCTTCCCTGCTGCTCATTCACCTGGAGGGCCGACGGGTCACTGCTGCACACACAAATCTCAACTCCTTGTGATTTCACAAAGCCCTCGCTGCCTAGTTAACACACTGACTAAACCTCTACCAGCTAATTGTGTGCTTTTTCTAATCTTTGTCTGTATCACACCTACTCTGGCTTTAATAAGGTTTTGAGTTCATCTAACACCTCCGATCAAGTTGTCATCACCGCGAAGCGTGTGAGCTGGATAAAAATTGCTTCTGTGGAGAAGCCCTCACTGACAAATGGTGTGATTATACTTTTGATAATGTGTTAAGGAAGGAAAATAGCGAGAAGGGGCTAAGTGGCTCCAAAAGGTGAGTGAGAAAATGTCCTGAAATATAATAAATCAGCAGGTATCAAATTAGCACGGATAGAGGAGAAAGAAATAGACACCACTTTGGCCTTCATTTGATTTATGATGGCCATAAATTCTTACATTGCAAGTGTATGTGAAGCATGGCTTCTAATACGTTCGCCATTGTTGATAGTGTATCAGAATTTTAACAATACAATACTGAGCCTTGAAGTATTGTTCCTCTCCGTCTCAATATATGCTCCACATAGACTTTTCTGATATCAAAGCACAGCTGGTGAAGTCCGGCCTACGGCAGCCAAAGACTAATTTAGTGTGGCAAATTTGTTTCAAAATCTATCCAACTACATCAGAAGTGCCTGGAAACAGATGGCAGATAGCAGAAAGCAGAGTGGTGAGCTGTCTTTTTGCTCCAGCCTTTACCGAATCTGGGCAAAGGAAAAAAAAAAATAACAAGGGCGATACAGTATGTTCTGTTCCCTCCTTACTTCCCAATCGCTATATCTGGGTTGACGCTTGCACCATGGGCCTTTGAGTGAAATCCAGACAGCCGGTTTGACCTAAATATGAAGCATGTCTTCTGCCTGTCCTTGACCGAATCACATGTACTCATTTTGATTAAATCTGAGGCAGGTAAAGGCAGAAGAATATGCAGAGAAACCTTTAACCTATACACTTTTTCTGACATTCTTTTAAAATTGATTACCCCAGCGGTCAAGGGCATCTGCTGTACTAAGTATGTGAGCTGTTCCCGGTGGACCATCATGTCTCCAACACACATGATGCTAATGGGCTCCTGAAATCAGACTATATCGAATGAGAGCTAACACACTGCAGTATCTGGCTGTTTTCCTTATTCCTCTCTCTCTCTCCCTCTGCCTCTCGCTGGTGTTCTTCATACGGCTCACAGGAAGACGTTATTGAAAATGTCCACGGCACACATCAAAGGATGGATGGAGAAGCGGGAGGGGGGGGTAGAAAGAGAGGAGCAACCATCAATGCATGACCAGACGTCTGTCTCTCATTGGTCCACCTCTCTGGCATTTTCAGACTCGCTGCTGTGGCCAAAGAGGAAGGAGGAAGATGAGGAAGAAGAGAGAAGGTGGGGGGGGCGGATGTAATCGAGAATTCAGAGATATTGGCAGACGGAATGATTGCCGCAGCTGCCTTTTTACTGTTGCGGGAGGTTGAAAGGAGGATGGAGGGGGGCGAAAACAACAACAGGTTGGGGGGGCAGACGAGTCTGGAGGGGGATTTACAGCAGAAAAACACTGCAGTGCAAATTCACGAGGCGCTCTGCTGCTGACACAAGAAATAAGTAAATTAACTAAATGCACAGATTCCCTCAAACTAACAGAAATCTGTTGATTGCTCTTTGTGTGCAGCAGCAGTCAGAGGCACAGCAGAGACGGACAGACAGTTTCCTCTGTCCTGGGGGGGTGGGGGGTGTTCAGAGGAGGGAGGGGAGGAGGGAGGAAGGGTGTGTGTGTGTGTTTTTTTTTTCTTCAGCATCTCAGTTATCAAAAATCACACAGGCCGAGGGTGCGCTGCAGAAGCCGTTGCCACGGCAACTGGAGAGGAGAGGAGAGGAGAGGAGAGCGAGCATCTTTAAAGGCAACACAGTCAACGGGGGGGGAAGATTACACATTGTCTTTGCGCATAAAAACACAGCGATGCGTAATGTGAGATTTCTTGAATTAAAGTTATTCTGAACTAAATCTGTCCACTCATCCTAACATGCGTTATTCCAAGAAAAAAATAAAAAAGAATCACGCATAATTTGGAATTAAACGCAAATATAGATTACACAATCACCCAAAAGTCATTTAGAGTGACTGAATTAATAACGTGATCATATGTTTTTTGTTGTTGTTGTTTTTACCATGCAAGCAACTACAGGAGATGTTCCTCACAGCAAATGTTGATTTTGTCAATTAATGCAGCTGATTAGAAGCAAATGAGCATCAAATTAGCAGCGTGCAAACTCGACGCGCCAATGAATGTTTTCATTTTTAAAATGCAGTCTCTGCACGTCAACATGTTGCTCGCCAATTTACCCCTCAACAACAGTAATGATGATAAAAACACAGCTCGGCTGTGATTCTCCGATCAGCGGTACCTGCGCGGAGACAAAGAGGTGCTGGCAAGCAGCGCCACAGAAAACCGCTTCGAAAACAACAAGTACAACGATCACACCGCACCGCACCGCATTCATTCACACACGTACACAGCACGAAAGATTTAAGACGAATGGTGGACAAAAACAAGGACACGCTGAGAGGAGACAGAAGACTTACCGAGTCGAAGTTGACGCGCGCTAAAATGGCGAATGTGGAGAGGCTGTCACACACGCATTTGGTCCTGAATGAATGAACGGGGACCGCTCTGCAGCTCCGAGCAGACCAAGACCCAAGCAGAGAGGAACTGCACAAGGAAGGAGAGGGGAAAGGCAACGACGGGTTAGGAGAGGAGAGATCTGACAAATCTCTCATGTGAATCTCTCTTAATGACATTGTTTCCTCATATATATATGATGGAATAACCTAATATGGAAAATGCACACACATTTTACACATTTACATTTTTTTCACTTTTGAGTTTTCCAGTGTGAGGAAGTCTTACATCTTAATGATGGTTTGTGATCTATGCCATGATTAATGATGATAGGCTTGCATAAATCCCATTATTAGCATAATATGTATCATATCTTGTTATGGCCAATAAGCCTCAGTAGACACAAGATTATTGGCAACACTTGCCCAGTGCACAAGGGACAAAGGACATCATGTTCCTTCTTTTGGAAGAGGATGAATGTGAAGACAATTTGAATTTTGATTATGTCTCCATAATGAGGAACACTACACTCTTTACACAATCTAAAACAAAGTGAAAGTGTTTTCTCTGACTAAATATGTTCAATATCTGTCCCATTTATCCTCACTTACAGCATGCCAAGCCCAATCAGACAAAAGTGGATAAATGACATCACAAAAACAGAGAGTAAAATCAATAATCAGTGCTTCATTGAGGCCAATTCAAATAAGGCACACTTATTGTCTAATGGCAAATCACTGAATCTACACTACTTTGCTTAGATCTGATCCTGAGACACTTGCCAAATAAATCTAAGATCTTTGTGTGTGAGCACAGAGGAGGTTAAGGCAATGAGCAGCACCCTCGGGCTCTGACTGACTGGTGAATACAGAGGAGCATCACAGCCAGCAGGTCCAGCCTGGTACAGTGTCATGGGCGTTTGGCCGCAAGGCAAAATCATCATGGCAGTTAACTGGAATGGCATCTAAGCAAGCTTGGCTGCACAGTTTAATGTGCGCTACATTGGAGTCGTCGTATCATGCAGATGGGTTAAATGTAGTGCAAAGTATGCCAAAAAACATGTGTGGCCTTGTAAATTGTCTTTTTTGTTTGCATCCATCCAGGATAGTTCATTGGTGGTGGAGCTAATGTTGTATTTCCTGTGATCAGACACATGCAGCTCTGTAAACATGTTTTGACCCCATCGGCCAGAGCTTCCTCCTCTCTCCATATCCTCCTATTAATCACATCCGCTGCCAAAAACAAATCTAATTTGACTAGAGGCACATCGCCCGCCCTACAAAATCATAAGAGTTAATTACATTTTCTCCTTCCATTCATTTTTGCTTTTGCTTATGGTTGTTATGGCTTATGTAAAAAGGTGTGTGGGGTGCGGGTGCATTTTCATTTCTTATCTGTCCTCCACAAGTATACAAATCTATCTAAATGCAAATGGTCCACCTGTGTATTCTTCAGGAGGGCAGAGTGGGCCTTGGGCAGATTGATCCAGGATGGGCCACCAGGAGCTTTTTTTTTATAAGTCATTCAAATGCATCCAAGCATCTTTAAAAGCTCCCACACACCATAGCCATTAACCCCGGCAGTCACATATGAACATGACTTAGAGGCGGGGGAGGGAGGGAGAGCTGCCACTGTCTTTAGATTGACACTCTGTGGTGTGACCTATAGGGAAGTCACAATGAATTTACTCACTGATGTATGTAATGAGGTTTGCCTGTGTATTTTTCCCTCCTCGGCATGTGGTTCATTGAAAGTGATGCAGGAGACTGTTAGATTGAAGTGAAGTGTCACTTAGCTAGAACCACTGAGGATCACTGAGATTGTCATTTCTTAATTCTGTGTGCAGTAAGCATGTCAGACAGCTGAGTGAGGTCTGGTGTTTCTGGCAAGGAGACATTTGGTGAGTGTAGGTCTGGAGGGGTCGAATGTTCATTTGCAATGACAAATGCATGACTGAAAGGACCTCGGCTACAAACGAGGGGATAAACAACACCAAGTGGCAGATCAGCTGACAAGGCCACCCAGGACATAAAATAGATGTCAGTGCATGCTTAAGAAGAAAAACAACTGTGGTCAACACTTACGAATCACTCTCGTCCCATGACAGGCACGTCTCATTCATGGTGCCCTGCAAAAGAGAGGCAGATGGAGAAGTCAGTGTGAGGAGTCTCTGCAGAAAAGGGAAACGTGTAGGTTGGGACAGCCTACTATAAACGTGTGAGATGCAACAGCTTGCTGTCAGCCACCTGCCCACATTTCATGCCACCCTCCTCCGTAACGCACACATGCAACTAAAATCAGCTTCATATCAGCTGCACAGGCTAATTACTGCGCATGAGTTTCATTATTTTTAATTGACCGCTTGGTTGGGGCTGTGATCTTTGCCAGGTTTCAACTGACACAAGTAAAAGTAAAAGTCACAGTGTCACTGCAAATGTCAACAAAATGTCAGGCTCTGTGTACCGCAGTGAGCAAACACCCAGAGGGGGGCTGATATTTTTCTTAGGGCTCCATTAGATTGGCTAACCATTTGGGACTTACATTGTGAAGGTGAGGGAACTCGATCTCAACGGGGGATGACAGGAGAGTCGGGGTGGGCTTGACGATCACTGTCACCACCTTAGAGTTGAGTAGGGTGGTGTTACTGTGAATAAAACAGAATTACACAGTCAGTGTTATCTGTATGGTTTAATGAGAAGTATCTGCAAGGCTGTACAATAAAAATCTAAGTGGAAATGAGAATATAGATGTAGGGGCGCCATCTTGTGTCGATAAAATATATTTCATGGAAGGCCAGTTATAGTATAGATGCAGAGAGATTTTATTACCTCTGGAAGGACATAATAGAAGCAAGGTTTCTGTAGAGGACAATGCCAGTCACAAACGCATCGTTTCCATCTGGAAAGAAAATGTCTGCTTAGACTCACATTCATATTCATGGTGCACATTGGTTGATTGAGAACATTATGTCTGTGTCATCTTACCAGCCTGCTCAATGGACAGAGCATCACGAGACACTGAGATCTTCTCCTCAGAGGTCCTGACCCAGTCCAGCATGCCTCTCCAGCCTTTCACAGGTAAGGTGAAGTTGGAGCTTGTAGTTGTCGGGCGCTTGTGGATGCTCAGAACTGAGAAGGACAAAGATTGAAAGACTTAGAGGTCATCGACTGCCACAGAGTGTTATTTTTTATGCTGTGTTGGTTGAAGAATCGTCTCATGCCAAGGACATTTTGGCTTCATGCGTCATGTGTGTTTGACCGTAATCATTACACACTACATCCAGTGAGAATGTCACCTTCACTAAGCCATAACAGTCACAGTGTGACTTCACAGAGTGAATCAGATTATGAAGTTTACACTGATTCTTACAGTATTTGATAAGTTTGTGTAAGAGTCATATATGTGTTATGCAAAATTTACTTGCAGAACATCTTGGAGATGTCACATGTAATATGCTGTAGCGGATAACTGATGCATTCTGCTGGACTCAGATGCACAAGCGATATTAAGATTGATGCACCTCTCTGTGCTGGAGAAAGGACAAATCATCCTAACTAGACATGAGCAGAGAGCAGCTGGAAGAGAAAATTAGGGCTCACCTAAATTTTCGGTGACTTCATAAATGTCCTGAAAGCCGCTCATTTGCATACCGATCATGTTTACAAAGTCCTCAACAAGGCGGAGGAACTCCTTGATGTTGGCACCCATCTGTATAAAAGAAAAAGAAGGAAGAGAAAAGGAGGAAGAGTCAGACAGAGGGAACATATAAGAAAGGACATGGGCATATCCATTTCATTATGTGCAATTAATACAATTAGTATAATTGAGCACTTAGGCAAGGCTACTGCTACATGCCCATATCTGGGTTTCCTGTTCTCCTGTCAGTAAACCTTGTACTTATTCTTTCAGAGAGCTCGGCAGTGAAGTATAAAAAAGAAGAAAAAAATACACTTCTTGCTGCTATGCAACCTCAGAACTTCCTTAAGGCCATAAATGGGCAGGCTGTTGATTCATACTCAGTTTTTTTTTTCTGTCCTCTCACTCGGTGGAAGGGAGGGCTGCCTGACTTGCGTGTCTCTGACGCAGAACTGCAGCGATGTGGGCGCAAGGTGTGTGCTTGCATGCAATGTGCTGTCTGTGTTCCCTTACAACTGCTGTCGGTATGTAGGATGGCATAGACTCACAGATTGCAAGGTGGGCGTAGTGATTCTCCCTGATTCAATCTCACTGTTTCTCTCTCTCACTGTCACCTTGAAAGTGTTCACTTTCTCCTGTCGCAGTGGCCTCGGTAATTCACAATACAGTTTCCATTTTGTGAATTAATATGAGTTTACTCCGGCAGGGGTCTAACTTTTACACTTGCTTATCTTGCCCAGGAAACTTGATTGTTTCTGCATTGACGTTGTGCATTCACATGTCATATAAATTGGGCAAAAGGTACATCAACAGGTGGTCAAATGAATCAAATCTCTTGTTAGTCTGGTGTAAGAAAAACTTATGAATGAATCTAAAGGATTAAAGTAGAAATAGATTATAAAATCAAGCTCTAGACATGTAATTTAATGCTTTTAATCTTGTAATTGTCTATTCCGGAATCATTTACCTCCATTCTAATACCCCGTTTGGGTGGGCAAAAGGGCATTTGGGAGTGTTAATCAGTGCAAGTGCACCAGCCACCGCCTCATTTTCACATTTTTCACACTAACTTCTCATACACACCCCAATAACTTGCTACCTGAATTTCTCCTGCATACACTCACCCCATCTCAAGAACGTTCGGCAAACAGCCTTATTTTCTCCCCTGCTCATATTCACTTGTATATACACCCTCTTATCACGTACCAGCTGTGCCTCTTCCCATTTGTCACGATGTTCCTCCTTCAGTAAGTTGCTGATGGTCTGGACGTAGTTCTGGAGATCATTAAAAGGAGGCAGAGGTGTGAGAAAATCCAAAATCCAGCTAAATTGGAAACTATTTCTGGTAAAGAGTCTTACATAGTATTATTTTTCAATATGTACATACTGTATGATGAGAATAAACCAATCCTCTCAGCTGTTAACTAATAAGATTTCGGCTTACCTCCACGTCGGCGTTGCTCAGTCTCAGCCTGGTTCCCTTGTACACTTCAGTGGTGTTCTCCAGAATTTCCATGACGGCCAAGAGGTCACCGCTGTACTTGGCCCCTTCATCGGAGGAGAATCTCAGGCGTGAAATCACCTCAGCAACCCCGTCCACACTCTGCCCCATCTGCGCTTTGGAAATGTAGTCCCTCGACTACAGAAGAGAGGTCGAACAATTAAACTGAATCTTTGACATTCGCTGGTTTGACTTCACTACTGGGAAATTAGCCATATGAGGACACAACAGATGAGGCATTTAGCATTTTAATTAGGGTGTGCTTTCAGGGCTTACCAGCATCTGAATGTTCTCATAGTTCTTGGAGACACACTTGATGTGAGTTGGGTTCTCCCAGGAGGCAAGACCTACAGCATCCAGGGTGCACCGGCGCAGAATCAGACCTGTTAATGAGAGAGAGAGTACATACTTGTAGTTGGCACAAAAGGGGATGATAAACAGCCAAACATGTCCTTGCTGACACTGTACTGTACTAGGGATGCACTGTACCTGAGGCATCAGCAGGGCAGGCAATGGCAGCCATGTCTCCAGCGGGGGTTTTCTTCCACACAACATCTCCAGTGTTCTGTTCAGGGCAGATCTCATGGGGCTCTGTAATATATATTACAAGGATAAATAGAGGAATAAGTCATCTCTTCCCATATTTAATTGTACTTTAGTCTGGCCACCCTTATTCACTGTATTGGAGTCACTAACCAGGGCATCTCTTCTCATTGCAACGTTTCTGCTCTCCCTTTTCACCGGGGCAAGGTTCTCCACCAAAGAAAGGCCCTTCACAGACTCTCTGTCTCTGCTGGATGCCTCCACCGCAAGTCTTGCTGCAGCTGCCCCAAGTGCTCCATGCATGCCAGCGTCCATCAACTAAAGACAGAGAATATTTCACATCATGAACTCTGGACTATGATATGTCTATTTCATTTATCTTGTATTTGCAGGGTGAAGCTTGAATATGTATATGAATATGTTTGTTTTTGTTTTTTTTACCGGGACAGTCTCTCAGGAAACAGTTGGAGGTCTCTTTCCAGCTGCCGTGGCACTCAGAGCCCCCGTAGGATGGCCCATTGCACTCCCTTGTTCTCTGCATGGTGCCGTTTGAGCAAGAAGCAGAGCATGCACTCCAGGCAGACCACTCATTCCAGGATCCGTCCACTAGAGGGAGGCAGGGGAACAGATATTTCAAGAGAGAGTTACATGGTGTACAAGGACAAAACAGACCCTCAAGCCACAGGCATCATGGCATCACTCACTGATGCAATTAACATTTCACATAACCTGCTTTAGTTTAAGTGAAAAAGAAAGTTTGAGTCTGTCCTTCAAGCATGACTTAATGAGCCTCTCAACCTTTAAGATCGACTGTCCTCCAAACTATAATCTAGTTTATGTCATTATGGACATTATGAGTATTGTTTGGAAGTGTGCAGAAGTGTGGAACCATCTTTTTGTCTAGTTGAGAAGCAATGCTACTCTAATGATGACATTTTTAAAGCAGAGAAACATGAGACAGATGGACAGATGATTTGTGTTAGAAATCATCAATATTGCAATTAAATGCTGCCTTTTAAGATGGCATAATAGACTGAATATAGAGCGTAGTTACATTGGTCAAAATAAAAAAATCTATCAAACTAAATCGGCTAGTAGAGATGGCTCAATTTTGTCTTTCAGCTTCGAATGAAATGTGTAATCATCTCTCAATAATGACTTTGCCTAACAGCCCATTCTCCGTTTCAGACATTACCAGTGATTCAGCTCGCAGAGACATCTGCTGATGGCAACATGCAATTGCAACAAGGAAATATGTTTTTGATTGAAGGCAAGTGTGGTAAGGATAATCACCAAACCTGTGTGGAAAAACTAAATGTGCAAACTAACTGTGCAGCTGTGACTACAGAATGAGTTAAAACCTTTCAGCACACAAGTAGGTGGCAGAATAGGAAAGAAAGAGGCTTCTAATATACTGAGTAACCGTGAGCACTGTGTGAGTCACCAACATTTATTGTCCAGCCACTGACTATTGCTCACAGAGGCTTTTATTCTGTGGATGAGTCAGATATGATGTCAAGCTGCCACTGCAGTTGCTGTTTATGATGGTCGAGATACCAATAAGTGGTTTAATTAGCTCTCATACATGAATCAGTTAGATGAAGGGTCAAGGATGGTTGTAAAAGAACAAACTGGCACATAACAAGTACTTGGAACTTTTTGTGATCTGGTTTTACGTGTATCATGTCTCTGCATCACTGTCATCAAATCTAAATAAGCAATTAAAGGATTATTTAAAAAATCTTTAGACTCTGTTCTCACCTGGGCAGACAGCGATGTTGCAGAACTTGGTTTGTCTTGTGGGGCCGCGGCAAGGCTCTCCTCCGTTCTTGGGCAGCTTGCATGTGCGGGTACGGTCACGATAACCCCGGCCGCAGGTGGATGAGCACAGGCTCCAGGGGGTCCACTCATCCCAAGCACCATCCACTGCAAATGGGTGACACAGAGGGATATTTTGATGAAGGGTGTTATAGTTTGTTTTAAATATGTGCTCCTAGTATTTGAATCCACTTCACAATCCACGCACTAGACACTTTTTTGTACACTCTCCACTAGGTGGCACGGTCCTCCACACAATCCTGATTGCTATTGCTATTAGAACTTTACTTCATATTGAATTTCAGCCTCTTTCCCACAATCCAAATCTCAGACTGTGAAAGCTCAAAATGCCTCTCTAACTTGTCTACTTCTTTTTATCTGCCTTTCCTTTGTGGCTGGTGCTGTATAAAAGAAAATCATTACCGGATAATAGCTTTTATCTCTTTGTGCACTTCAAAAAAGACCAAGTGTCCCTAACATTTTCTAGATCACACTCTCTTTTTCTTCCTTCTCCCGTCTGTCAGGCTCAAATTAGAGAGAAGGGAGCGGGCACTTACCGGGGCAGACGGCTGTGTTGTTGCAGGGACGGTTTTCACGCAGGGGTCCGGTGCACTGGGTGGTGAAAGAAGTAGTGGCACAGATGCGGGTACGACTCTGCCAGCCCTCTCCACAGGTGACTGAACATGAACTCCAGGAGGACCACTCATCTGCTTTAACATCTACTGTGAAAAAATATGAATTAGTGGGTCAGCACTCCAGGCTGGAAAAGTTGAGACTTTGTTGCGCTCTGGTTCACCTTTATAGATGTTAAGATGTGTCTTTTAATCTGAAATATCTGCATGTATGAGTGTTTAAAAGATTCATTAACAAGATCTTTCCTATCCCACCTGTTTGAGTTGCAACCACTCCATGGTTAGAATCATCGGCATTGTCTCGTTTCAAACCGACGATGGCTCGCAGACCCTGACTCCTGTTGCGCTCTTTGCCTGAGAGAATTTGAAAATTGCATGATTATTATATTGAATAACAGCCACCTGCAGCTGAGTGCTTCCAAATAAATGACTAAATGACAGGTGGGCTTTACCAATGCAGGGCTGAGGGTTGCATGCCCGCCCTTCTTCAACTGTTCCCTCGCACACGCCGTCCTCTGGCTGGCAGCCTCGGCTGCGCACCTGGACTCCACCACCACATTCCTGGCTGCATACTGACCAGCGTCCCCAACCGGCCCAGCCCTCTGCAGGAAGAGATAATAAGAAGAGAAGTATTGAGCAAAGTGGAACTGATATTGCTGCAAGAAATGTCAGTAATCTAGATAAGGCCAAGTTTGATCAAACTTGATTTCCATCAAGTTGTACAAAAAAAAAACAACAAAAGAAAAGAAAAAGAAAACTGTATAAAAGCATGAGTCAACGAACCCTCTGTAACTTTATATGTAAGGACAGGATGTGAGTAATGTTTGTTTTATGTGCAGAGAATGAGCAAGGACAAGTCTTTGTGAGCAGAACTGAGCACTCCAGCTGACGGATGTTCCATTTTAAAAGGCTGATTGTTTGCTCTTAACCAATTGGTGTGAACCATGGCAAAGCGGTGTGCGAGGCCGACAGCCGCGTTGCTATGACGACCGCAAGAGCTGCACTTCGATTTCCGCTGCCAGCTGACTGTGAGTTCTTTGTGCTCTTTTCTAACCCACCACACAAACACGCCCTCTATCTCTTACCCCCAGTACCCAGACTCCTTGCCATCAGATAAAATGGATAGCTGGTGATGTGTGTGGTTCTGACAGTCTTGCCAATGAGGCATGAAGATGCACTGGTAAATTTCTCTAACACCTTTCATTTACTAATCATTACTTGTGGCGGCAGAGTGCACATCCTCCGTCTGCTCTACAGACATGGATGATTACCCTGAGCAGCTCTTAAGAGACAAACACTGAGTGAGAGCAGGGCTGGAGACCACCTGCAGGGCTGTGGGATCCTGGAGAACATGACCCCCCTTATCAACAGTCAAGTGGATATCATTGCAAAACAACACAACAAACATGGGGGGACACACTGTTTCAAAGACAAGGTGTTTAGCTCAACTTCTTGAGATAACTGTTTTAACTTTCACATTTCACATTTACTCTGCAGATAAATCAAACCAAACACTTTATGAACTTACTGATAATCTCAGCATCACGTCCATTGTCTCTGGGAACAGGGAGGCAGTTCTCAACATAGACGCCACCCCTGTAGCAGCTTCCTGGCTTCCTCTTTGGGGCCTCCCAGCACTGGCAGGGTGTGTTCATGATGCCACAGGGATAATCATGGGTGCTACTGGACAGGCACTTCTCCAGCCACTGGCACAGCATCTGGCAGGCAGGCATACTTGGGTTCCTCTTCCCCACGACCAGAAACTCAGCTTTGAACTCACTGACATCATTCTGCCCCTCCACGATCTCCAGGCCGTTTCTTGGGGCCACCTTGCGGATCTGCAGGAATTGCTTGCTGGATTCCAGGTAGGTGACAGTGGTTGACGCATCACACAGCCTGACCACCTCGTCGAAGCTCTCCATACCCAGGTAGGTGCGAGAGGTCTCGATGAAGGAGTCGAACTGGAAGGTCCTGATCTGGCGGGGCACACAGGTGTCGGTGGGCTTGGTGATTTTCATGTAGACGGTGTAGCGGCGAGGATCAGGGTTCTGCAGGGTCCAGGAGCATGGTGTGGAGGGCAGGGTGGTCGTAGAGGAGAACACACCAAAGAAACGACTCTGTTCCAGGGTGGCACAGGTGGCAGAGGCTGGGCCGGAGGGAGTGCAGGAGGTCAAACCGAAGAAGAGCAGCACGAGGGCCACACAGGGGCCGGTAAGAGCTGACCACGCCATTGGGTCGGCTTAGATAGAGGATGCTGTTGTTCTTGTTTCTGTGATTGCTGGTTTAATCAGGTTGTTTTTGACTTCTTTGTTGCAAGTTACTGCACTTGTTTCAGATCTTTTAACTTCTCAATGAAACCCCTCTGTAGAATTGCTGGATTTGCAGATTTTAGTGCAGCAGACAATCTGTCATGTCTGTATCAGCGAGGGAGCTGCAGAGAAAGAGGGAATAAAAAAAGAAAACATAATCTGTCAGTATGTTCCAACATCTAAATTATCAGAACAAAACCTCAGATATGAGTATGCAGGATAAAAGCTTTCTCCAAATGGAATGCATTTTTTTCCCACATAATATTCATGAGATGCATTTTAATTGGACCCATTGTCAAACAGATTGTATGCATCAGGGATTTGCCTCTGATCAGTATCACAGTGTTTCAGGGCAGATTCAATGATCTAAAATGCCCAGTTCTCTGGGACATAATTGCACTGGCACAGCAATTACAGTCCTTTACAGCAGGCTGGTATCTCCAAGCTCTTGCTCTTTCCACCCACACACTGAACTGAACCATGAATCGTGTGCGTCAGTCTGACGTCCATAGAAGCATTGCCACTGGCAACCACAGACGCTTATTAGTTGCGTTATTTGTGCAATGCACTCTTCACTTCTATTGAGTGGTAAACAAGAGAAATGGTCTGTGTGGGGACTGTGTCCATGTCGTAGTGTGATTACATGCCCTGCTGAGGCAAACATTACTCATGAGTCTTCCCTCCACTACATACCAATGCATAAAGTGAAATGAAATATGCATCTAGAGTGACTAATGCACTCTTACATATTAATGCAAATGCATGCATAGTAATGGAGATACTAAAACCTGCTCAAATTATGCATTTGTATGCTACTCTGCATGCACACAAATGAAGAATCTGCAGGATTTTTTACTTTAATTGTGCCCATGTTGCTCATCTTGCAAACATGCTTTATGCAGTCTTCTCTTTTAGAGACTCTGACCGTTGTCATTGCAACACTAACCCTGCCTGGAGAAAGAGCGAAGAATCAATATCATGGTCTCGTTGCACAACTGGACCACTAGAAATAATGAGATACTTCTTGGAGCACAGACAACATGAGAGAATACTGTTGCTCAGCAACATATTTCACATGTATTCAAGATGATTCTTTTGCCTCTCATGTTTACTACATATTCTATCCCTTTGTTACTGAATATCGTGGTAGAATAATTAACAGACATAATCCACTGTAACTAGACTGCAGAGGTATGATATGGATTAGAACAATGTCTGTATGAAGGAAGTCTAAGGTCTGTATGTGACAGAGGGGTTAATCATAAAGAAGGGGCAGTGCAGAGAGACAGCAGCAAATTGATGCCTATAGCGACGCCGACTTTGAGAAGCACCTGCACTTTTCAGGCGGAGAACTCATAATTACGATCCTCACATCTCTCTTTTCACATCTCTCTGCCTCCCTCCAACCCTCCCTCTCCTTGCTGTGAGCAACACAGCAAAGACCTCTGCTTTGTGTAGGCGGGTGTCTCTCTCCCGCCTCCTAACAACCGGAAGCTCCATGAATGGGCATCTGATGAGGCACACAGTGAAAAGAAAGAAGTCCAGCTGTCGTAGGAGAAATTTTTTTTTTCTACCTGGTCTCTCACTTTTTCCCACCCTGACCTTTTTGTCTCTTTCTCTCAGCCATTTGCTGTCGTCAACAACATTTTTGTAAAGCTGTAGGACTGTTTTATTGTTATGGAAACTATATTTTTGCAGATCAGGGTGAAAAACTGTAAAGAAGTGCAAAATTACCATCAGTGACAGGCTCTCTATTTATGCTGGTGTGTGCAGTTTTGTAGTAGCCACAGATACAGAAAGTTTTTTATATCAGGAAACATAAGAAACAAGACTACATTGTAAAACAATAAGACATGTGCAGACATTTGATGTGATACTGGCTGTAGATAAATGTCTGGAGACATGTCTGTCTTTGCATAACTACCTGAACCAAAGAGCTGTGAGACGCTGAGACAAACTTAATACTATACATATGATGCATGTACAGAGAAGGCTGGTAGATTAGTCTTAAGATTTTCCAGCTGAGCAATTTCTGTCTGATTGCTAAATATTTTTTAAGATGAGTCTTTTTTCCTATTGAATAAGACATATTTTCATTATGTGTGTGCTTGTACGTGTGAGAGAGCCATAGATAGAAAAATATAGACAGGTGATTTCAGTTTCCTGACCTCAATTCTTCTCTTTGCAAGCTGCTCTCTTTTGCTGAAGCAAACTTAATAAAAGCCACTTTTGCAGTCATCACAGGTCTTCCTTTATCCACAAATTGCTCACACCCTTTCTTTTGCTGTGCCGGTGCAGATATTTGCACACGTGCGCAAGAAAATAGACCACTTGGTAGTTTTGTTGCAAATCCATGTGACAGCAAAAACAACAAGCAGCAAAACTCAACGGCATTTCCCTGCATCTCGGGGACAAAGTTGTGTGCGTATGTGTTTGTTCAGATTCAGACAAGTTTTTCATCACTACATGTCAAGCATTTAAAGGAGCTGGTCATTTGTACCTCTATGCTGAAACAAGCAGAACAAATACTATCTAGTCTTTTATCTGATTGCTATGCAAGTTTGGTAAAGCACTGACTCAAGCAGACACTGCCTCATTCAAACATCCTTGTAGTTTTTTAAGACATCATTGCAAAAGCATCCCCATTCAACAACTGATACCTGATGTGAAACTAGATGCAATCTAAGCGATACAAGCACACCAGAAAGTTCTATCGAGCAACCTGTTGCCACGATCTAACTTTCTGCTGCCGATCGCCTAAGCCAGCGGCATCACATAGTATTGTAGTACTACACTAATAGTAACCTACATGCGCGGCAGTACGGGACTGGAACTGTCGAGCAAATCTGAGAGGAAAAATATAGGAACAATCAGTTTTCCTGACAGAGGCTGGAAAATGCAAAAGAGCAATGCAATACATGATCGAACATGTCAGCAGTGCAGGAGCCGTATGAGAGACTTGAGAGACAGTTTCAGAACCACGGACAGCGACAGACCGGAGACAGTTTCAGCACTATGGACAGCGACAGACTGAGACAGTTTCAGAACCACGGACAGCGACAGACTGAGACAGTTTCAGCACCACGGACAGCGACAGACGAGTTCACGCTGTCCAGCCTGCAGAAACAAACTAAGAATCTGCAGGACAACACTCATGTACACTCATATATACAATCATAAACACTATATATCACTCATCCTCACATTGAACACATGGCACCTCATAAAACATTCACACAGCAGACCCGTATTTACAGAAAACACATTTCAAAGTAAAAGCAAAGACTCGACTTACCTTGAAAAAGTTTCTTTGAAGTCTTGTCAGTGGCTCTCTATCCGGTCGCCCAGGCGTTTCGGTGCTGGGCTCGGGGTAGCAGCTGCTGAGTGTGTACTCAAAGTCTGACTCGACTCGAAAGTCTTCAGATCTGCGCTCTGGCCAAAACTTTCGCAGTGTTTGAAGCCGCTGAAAGGATGCGCCAGGTCCAAGCCCGACCCTAGATGGGTCGATCCCAAGTTTCAGTGCAGTCCACTCTCACAAGCAAAGAAAAAATATAGTGACTCTAACCAAACTCCAAAGAGTTTACTACCAACTTAGTTTAGTTGCTATATCCAGACAAACTGGCGTATAGCGAAGTGACAAATTGGTTGTATCGGAGCTCCAGCAGACAGTCCGTAGAACCAAACGTTGTGGTCTCGCTTGTCTTTTCTTTCTAAGCTCCAGGATAAATGTTGGTACTTCTACTCCCGGCTTCGGAGTCTTCTTGCTTGTGGTCTTTGCACTGCAAGTGGGTCCAGTCTCAGTGTAGCTTGTGGCCTGTTCTCGGAGGTATATATCCAACCCCGCCCCCCCTGCTCTAAGTTGGAGTCAGTGCGTGGATGGCGTACTGAAGTGAATGAGACAGCACCAAGACGAGGGGGGAGTGTGCGGGGGAGAAGTGTTTGTGTGTGCGCGCGCGTGTGTGCAAGTGTGACTGTGTCAGCGCCGCACGGAGGAGGGAGGAGGGAAGAATGTGAGGAGAAGGGAGGGGGTCTGTGCAGGGAGACAGAGACAAACGATTATGAACACCAAACTACGCAGATATCAACGCAGAGCCAAAGGTACCGGAAAGAGGATCAACGGAATCGGCGTGCATGAACACCTCTGAGGTTTGATTGTGCGGAAAGCTTCAGTTATGGCAACGTGATGATATATCACTTATGAAACATTATTATAATCTACTCATCTGTAAATTATTAAGCAACAGCAGCTGCTTTTTAAATTTTTAATCTCATTTAAGACAACATTTCGTCTGGATTCAGACTAATCGCCAGTGAGTCATCGAGGGCACAAAAATATTATTCCTTCAGAATTAATTAAAGGGCGATCAAACTTATTAAATGGTCACGTGGAGTGCTTTGTAAACTCAGCCCTGCAGAAGGCTTGACTCTTCCGGCGACTGACATAGTGACAGCATCGCCACATCCAATTAAAAGTGGAGGTGCGGTCTGTGGTGCAGACTGTGCAGTGATGCCTGAGAGGAAACACAACCGGTGAAGAGCCCCCCCCCCCCCGTCTGTCTCTGCATGTCTACCTGTCTCTCCTTCCATAAAAACACACACTCACGTACAAAAACACACACAGACAACACTCACAAACCAAGCGCACACATAACACAGGAATAGGCGTCACCTCTCCATCCCTCCCTGCTTCCTCCTCCTCTCTCTCTCTCTCTCTCTCTCTCTCGCACACACACACACGCACACACACACACACACACACACACACACACACACACACACACACACACACATACACCGTTTCTCTCTCCGGGGATGTGGGCGGATCTGGGTAGTTCTCAAAGTGTGAAAGGGATAACCTGCCGTGGGTGTCTGCCTGTTGGTGTAATGCTGGCTCGGTTTCTCTTCCAGCCAAGCAACAGGAGAGAGAGAGAGAGAGAGATAACAACATGAGTCAGGAAGTGTAAAAGGAGGAATTGATTACGAGTGATCATCTGTCATTGTCTTTCCTCAATGTTACCCCTCGGCTTCCTCATGAAAACAGAGCCTGGTGGGAGTGAGGAGTCATGCTGTGCTGTGTTGTGCTGTGACATGGGAATTTTTAGATCCTACAATTACTGTGTACTTTACAGAGCAACATTACAAGTAATTTCATCCCCCTTTAATTAGTTTGTGGCAGGAACATTTAAAATAATGTATTGTTGTATTGCATTCTCATCCAGAGCAGGGGATAACTTGACCTTATAGCTGTAGGGTTAAGGTGACCTGCTAAGCTCTATTTTCAGCACATGTACTGAATTTAAACACATGACACATATTTAGGTTTCTAAAACTGACTGAGAGCCAACTCCAAAAACCCATGTGCAAGTTCTACTTAATAACATTTACAACAGTTAGGAGAACAGCTGCAGCGAAGCTTGGACTGGAGTCAATAAACAGGCATCACAAGAACAAAGAACAGCATTACATCACACACACACGTGTGTGTGTTCAGCCTTAGAGTAAGATGTGTCACTACAAACTAACTTCCTGTGCTTCACAAAACACAATAACTCATGTCACACATACGTAGAGCTGCTTGTCACGTAACATGATTTGATCCCACACATTTCTGATATCGCCTACTGTAATTTATAACCATTAAATCCCACTTTGTAGAGACGTAGACTACATGTAAGTCATCATAAGGAACACTAATTACAGTCCTTTCCATTTCATTCGAAGGTGATAATATTTGATATTAGTCATAAATACACATCACCCTCTTTGTTTGTCAAGTGGATGTTTCATGCAGCTTGCTGAGTGGCCAGCATCTGTCAGCTAATAAATTACAGCTGAAAAACTTTTACATTTACTCACTTTTAATTTCACAATTCACAATTCATTTTAATGTGTAACATGAGTAATATGTGTAGTGGATCATGCCACCTTTAACATGTATAGCAGGTTTGATCATGTATGTACAATGATCCAAACTAGCAGGCGTCCTCTGAAATCCATCAGCTTCGTCTTATCTCATGTTTCACTCCTCACCCTTTCTGCCGTTTGCTGAGAACTTCTCAGTGGATGTGCCAAATTTATGTCCAACTGTGTAATCAAATGAGCTATTAGATGCCCAGCATGAGAGAATATGAAGAAGTTTGACCCGATATTCAAGAACCTCCCTCCCTCCTTCTGCATTTGTAAGAGGGGGGATGGCGGGACAAGGGACCGGGAAAAACAATAATGAGTTGTGATGATACGCTGATGCTGATTAGAACAAAGTGGGCAAACAGTGGCAAGTCAGTCTGGTGGAAAGTCTCCAGACAGTCTGTGAGAATGAGACAACTGCTTAACTGCCATCGAGCAAGTTCAGCCAACCTCCAATAACTAAAGGAGATTCACTTGCCAGAACTTCAATTGCAGGCGTGTGTGCATGAATGCGGCTAATGTGGGAGTAATTAAAAAAACACACACCACTGGCTAATTAAATAATCCAATTCCAAACAACTGACACAAACAAAGTTTGTAATACGTGCTCATTTGAACCTTAAAACCCTTCTGTTTTGCCGGAGCTCATTTAAGAGGGAGGCGTGGGCAGTGGCCAGCACAGTTACATAAACACATGTCCATATATGTGAGTGTGAGGAGAAAAAAAATGAAGTTTAGAGGAATCACCACTCCGCCTCTGCACCTCATCGCCTCCACACTCTTTTCCACAGGAGTCAGGACAGCCCTCTGCACAGGTATTTTGAAGGATGAAGCACTCATGTGCCCAGAAAAAGGTATTAGTTTTATGTTTAAGGTGAGGCAAATCCCTGCATGTAACTGAATCACAGGATGTGCTTTACGTGCAGAGGTTTCAATGATTCCTTTGGGGTAAAATCTGCAACATTTGCTTTTATTTTACAGTTCAAACATTAAGGATAAAAATTGTATTGTTTCTCCATCATTTCATGTCTATGTTAGTATTTTTTCACATGCTGTGCCTGCTCTGTATCATCTATCACTCCTTTGAAATGTGTCTGAGTTAGAACAAAATGCAAACATACAATTTCTCTTTCTTGCTTTGGCTTCATGGACCATGGCACTTGTTGCTATGAGGGCATCTGCACTCTAGATGGTGCTGTTTTTAGACGCTTTGCACTTTGCCTGTGATGAGGCTGCAGCAGGTTCTGCCCGTGTACTGCTCATGTCTAAACCTGCAGAAAGGAGAATAGGCTTGATCAGGGAGAAAATCATTTCATCAACAGATAAATGATTACACAGTTATAGAAACATATAGTTAGCAATCACCATAGATTTGCATAAAGTATGGAGGAGAATATTGAGAGATCTTACCTGCAGAAGCAGAGTGTATTTACAGTAGTTTGCATATTAGGTCATGCAACACAGTTGATGATTTTGACCGAAAGTGTTGCACAGTTTGATGTCTGCACGTGCCACAGAGCATGTGAGGCTGTCCCTGCTGCACTTTGTGAGGATACAAAGAGGATTCAAGAGGCTTATGCCTCAGTGTTGACACTTTATGTGTTGCAGCTGACAGGCAGAAGAAGCTGGCATAACCGATTATTTTATTTGACACTCCAAGAAAATAAATATATTTCTGCACATAACTCATTCACTTCATAGTTGAACATTTAGTGCATCCTGCAGATGCTTTCATAAGTCAGTCCTTGATGTACTCTTCTACAAGAAACACATTTGTTTGTTGAAAATCAAACAGAATGAGGAGCTCCTTAAGAATGTCTGTTTCCTGTTGCAGAGCAGTCGTTTGATTAAATTTTTTTCTTTGCCGCAAGCTTAAATTTTTCTGCCGCTGTGCATCTTTTCCTTTTCAGCTGTAAGGAGCAGAAGTAGGGCAGACAGTGGAGGGGGAAAAATGGCCAGGTTTATGCTTGTCCAATTATCCTGACCTGTGCCTGCAAATCACTGCTCACAAACAAGGCAGCACTCCACTTTGTTAAAGAGCTCTCACTCTCAGTCCTGTTGATGGTACAATATAGATGAACTGCAGCAGCTCAGATGCATCTGAGTCACCTGGAAAAGCTGAACAATTGTACTTATTGTGTAACAAATAAAGGAACAAATCAGACTGATGATTAATGAATATCTAATGAGTTGTTCCCTGTAATCCTTCTAATAAAGAGCTTTTGTATGTTATGTTATTATATGAAGAACCAGTTCATAGACTACTATGTATACTATTGCATACTGCAGTAGCGATCTTAACAAACTCCTTTTGATGAACTTGATTCAGATTGTTTATGGCACATAGTTAATCTCCTCCTCAAATACACATTATTGCACCCCTGAATTAAACATCACACCATGTGACTGAAAAATAGCTACTGTGGTTTTACACCATAATTCTGTGTAACTAAAGTCTTATGACATGACTTTATTTTTAGGTATTGGGAGGTCTTCCAGCATGAGCAGAAATATTATGTGTTTCGTATGTTTTTTTGGGGGTGGTTTCATGTTAAGCGTTGGCCAAGATATCATAGCAACCATTTAAGAGACAAAAAAGACAAAAACAGAACTATTGGTGGGTGTTTGCAGGCGTGAATGGTGCTATGGTCCTCCAACTTCTTTGCCTGGCATGAATTTAAACTGCTGAGAAAATATCTTTTAGAATAGTTTTCGACGAAACATTTTTACTTATTATCATTACTTATATCGTTTAACAGCTGGGGCCCAATTATAATGTAGAAAACTCATTTCTCCCCAAGAGACGGTTGTACTATAAGGCCATACAAGGCTAATTTCATGCCTAGATTCTCACTACAATGAGATCCTCTCTGACTCTTCTTCCTTTGTTCACTCTACCTCGTGTGGTAGAAGTCACAGTAATAGGTTCATGAGCATTATTGGGTGTACAGGTTGCCCTGTCTTTATACTGCAAGATAAGAGCTCCTCTAAAAGCGGGAAGAGGAAAGAGGAAAGAGGAAAGAGCAGCATGAGAGGAAAAGGTCATCCACTTATATAATATGCGTCCCACGTACAGATAAAAGAGATGGTACAAGACAAACTAGAAGACACAATGTATTTACAAATACAAGCTAAGACGTTTCTCTTTTTTTAAAATATGGGAACATACTTCAGCGACAAAAAGGGGACCTCTTAATAACTGAAGTGGAAAGAGCGAGTAGAGAAAAGACTTTTCAAATTATATTGTGACACCTTCCACCTCTTATCTCAGCGAAGCCAGTCACAGCCTCGCTGTGTTTTCCACCTCAGTTCTTGCTTTTTCTCTGAGCTCCTCTCTATCCTCCATCCCTCGTGTACTGACTGACAAGAGCTCAGATGGTGACATCAAGTGGATGGGTTTCAAAAGTAGTCTGATGTGTGAGGCCAGTCTTCCAGCCATACATAACACATCACTCTTTCTATCAAACTCTACTGGATGCATATGGTTTATTGAATATACTGTATGTATTTTGTGTGTTTTGTAGCACTTTGTTAATTTATTTAGACTGAACTGCCAGTGATGTTGGCTTTGCATTAATGAAGCTCTTTTGCATGTTTGTGCGGGCCTGTAGTCAGTTTCTCGTTCCATCCTGACATTATTTTTTTAACCCTGGTCATGCCAGTTCACTTGCTGTCTTTATCTGGGGCTGTCAATCATGTTATCAGCTGGTCACATCTATCCAATAGCACAGTGACACACCTGAATTGTTAGCCTATCATCTTGCAGCTGTGTTTTTTTAATCTGATTCTCTCTCTGCGCCTTCAGTATGTTCATGATGCTGTTATGCATGCTCCTCCACCTCTCAATCTCTGCACAGTGTTTACAGATTCATCATCTTCATCTGCCATCAGCCTTAGCAGGGTCATCACCAACAACAATCAGCATTTGGATGTCATGGGGGGATTTATCTTGCTGCTGCTCAGGGCAAACACCACTCAATCACAAAGAATCTCCCTGTGGAGTCGAAGCACCAAAGAATTTTGTGAAGAATTAATCACATATAATCTGTTATAGCAAACATTAACAACTTCAAGCTTGTCAACGTGTCTTTTGTAAAGTGTGAGATACATCCTCAATCTTGGGGCTATAACAAGCAGGTTACACATAATAGGTAATGTTGATGTAAGGTTATGGAAAGAAAAAAAAGTAAACTCACCCTGCTGAAAATCGACATCTTCTCATTAAGTTGCAGCATTACTTTTCCGCCCAAAAACACAATTAGTAGCAGTAGTAGTGTATTAAACATTAAAAAAATTTAAAGGTCTCAAGATTCATACATTTTCAGACACATGCAACTTAGAGGCAGCAGATCAGACAGTAAGCTGGGGTCTCACTCTTGTAATTGAGCTCTCACAGGGCTCATAATCTGGTTATAAACTCCTATACCCATTTATCGATGCACCTACTGAACTTCCTGCGTGGCAGCACAATTCTTTTGATTATTATTACAGACAGAAAAGCAAAAACTGAGATGAAAGGAAAAAGATGAAATGCTGCCATTTAACTTGAGGCAGGAAATTGATTTTTTTTCTAAGGCAACATCTAGCAGAGCTCTTCTGAACCCTGAGACTTTCTTAAGAGCAGGAATGAATCCACCTGGCCTGTCAGGTGAACGTGCTGGAGTGTACAGATCAGCTTCATGTCAAAAAGATTGATTTTGCAAAGGCAGACAGGGGAAGACAAGACACTGTGTGCAAGCACATGCTTCATATTGATGTGTGTTTGTGTTGGTTCATATGAAGAAGATGCCAAGTACACAAAGCCCATGTTAATCTGATAGAGGCTTCCCTGCTGTTCATCACTTTCAGGGAAGACAACAGCAAGCTAATAGGACTCGTTGAACTGTTCTTAGTCATCTTCATGTGTAGGAAAGGGCCAGAATTCATTAGGAATCACATGGGCAGGTGGTGTGAGTTTTATCAGACAGAGAGAGAGTGAGAGATGTAGGCATGTATCAGAATGACTCAGAGAGAGAGAGAGATACTGCTGCAGGAAAGACAAACATGGTGTTACCTGTGGATGAGTGCTCTGGTAAATCCCAAACAACTGAAGAGAGAAATCAGCGCACAGCTGAGTCAGGCTGGCCTTGCTGTTGTCATTTTTTGTTTCGTTTTTGAAAAGAGTGAGTCAAAGAAATACAGATCCTTGACTCGCACTCGAACAGACCACAGATAAATCAGCACTCTTTACATACTTTGAAACACTTCATGAACTGACAAGAATGTAGGGAACAGGAAACAGCACTTAGTTGCTTTCTGGTGTAGAGTTAGATGAGAAGAAAATGAACAGACTGATATAATCTCATATCTGTCTATCAAATATAATAGTGGTTAGCTTAGCTTAGCACATGAAAAACAGCTAGCAGATAAAGTTAGCTAGGTAAGAAAACCTATATTGAAAACCCACTAATTAAAAAATCTTGTTTTATTTATGTAAATGTGTAAAAATGCCAATTAACCATTTTAAAAGGCAATAAATCAGCACGATTAAACAAACAAAATATTGTTCATTAGTAAAATTTAAGTCGAGGTGCTTCTTCTCATAAAGTTCTCTGCCAGAAATAAATGTATGAAGTAAGTTGACAAAAAGAAAATGAAGCATAAGAAAAGCAGTGAACCTCAACGATTAATATTACAATATTTCGGGGCTGATGTCGATCTGACTTGATTGTTAGCATTGTTTCATAAGAGTATTAACCTATTCTTGACATTTGAATGTGTGTTCACAGTTAAATAATAATGGTATGTAATATATAATAGAAATAGCCCACATTGCTACCAGTGTTTTATAAGTAATAAGTTATTACCATTGACATTTTACTGTGTTCTCAGGAAAGTTAATTATATAAGGTTGGCATTGCTAACAGTGAAAATGGCTAAATATAAAATGTAGACATATCCAGACATAAATATGTGTCATGAATGTTATTAGCAGGTTTTTCCCACATTGCCTCATGTCTCTATGGGTGACTGCCCGTACACCAAAGACTAAAATTGGCACTCTCCAAAGATTTGGCAGTTGTCCCCAAAGACAAACCTTAAGAATAGAAGCAATCTGACAGCTTTTCAGTGTCTTCAAAGAACATTTATCCAAATAAATGCAATTGAAGCTAAAATTATGTCGCAAATGTTTAAAAAGAAAGTACATTATTTTTTCCATATGCAGGCCTATTTGAATACTTCATTTGGGGTAAAAACCCTGCAAATGTACAAATGTCCCAGTTCGGTAACATTTCGGTATAACATCTTGTCTCCTGGCACATAAACAGAGGAGACAAACTGTTCTGGCTCAAAGAGGATTACAAGAAAGGAAGTTAAATTATGTGGCTCTAAGCTTTCCAAAATGATTAGTGGCAATTTTCAATTTATTGTGTTCATGATTGTATTTCATATCCTTTTATTTGCATTATTGCCTTCAGTTAGGGTTCCACTACATCTAATCTGTAATCAGAACCTGCAAGATCTTCAGTACTCCTTTAAGAAATGCTACCAATGCGATTTGACTTTCTTTAGTGAGAGAGTTTGATACTACTCTTAAGAAGAAACTTCCAGTCAGCTTAGCTTAGCTCAAAAACTGAATACTGCCTACAATTACCTCTAATTTGTTTATTTAATCACACATGCTGTCTTTGTATATATATATAGAAAATCATGTTTTTATATTTCGGTTTGGTTTTTCTTGCTCACATAATTTCAGATTTTTCTGTAACTTTAAAACGGAAGTGATCATATTTTAATGTGTCATATTTGATTAATGCATTGCATTTGGCCCAAACCACAGCTGTGTCTAAGTACTGAGGCAGACAGCTGATTCACATGAAATAATGAGCATACTTCTCATGTCACAATTTAGTGCACAGTTGTTATCATGTAAGAAAAGTAAAGTTATCTCTTCATTTTTCATCTTTCTAGCACGCTTGTTTCATCAGCGTTTAAAACCTTTTGCTATTACAGCATTTGCATATTAAAGATTAAAAGATGCTAAAGACGAAAAAATCTACACCTCTGAATGACAAAGAACTCTGCAATGTATTCTTGATTGCAATTAGCCAGACATAATTTTGCATTCATGCACTGCATGACACCGAATCAAGGGCTATCAGGCAGCTGGTCTTTGTTTAAAGATCGCTGTATTGTCAGTGCATGTGGGTTGAACAGTGCAGTGATCTGAGGAAAAGAAAAGATTTTATATCACAGAGTGCAGAGAGCAATGTTATGCACCGTCATTGCTGCTGTTTTCTGGTCTTATTTCCTCAGTGGAAATGTGTGAATGTCGTTATGTGAACACCATTACTTGGTTTGCAGGTTAGCTCTACACAGTTTGTGCAGTGCCTTTATTTCTTTATTCTCTCGCTGTCTCACTCTGTTTTCTCTCCCTCTCTGTCTTGCACACATGCAAGGCTGGGGAGTGTGGGAGTCTGTAGGATGACTCATCTGTTGCACACATCATCATTGTTTGACCATATTTGGGCTGCCCGGAAATCCTTTTTTTCCCCCCTCTGCGCTTGTGTAGTGGAGAGGAGCAGGCAATGCAGGGACATCATGATGAGCTCTTTTCTACTTTCTCCTTTCTTCTGTACTATTTTTCAGAACAAGGACCTCTAATTTGAGGTGTCTTCATCAGCACAAGGATAAATACTGGGTCTCTTTATTCAGGGAACATTTTAAGATTGAATCAGACACGGATATATGCATGTGCATGTGTTCTTCCACTCACATGCACCAAACAGATAAAAATACATGCATGAATATAAAATGAAATATGATAAACGAATACCAAATCAGAATCACTCTATTCATTAGGCAGATAAGCAGGATAAAACACCAGGTTCTCCATTTTCATCACATTTAATAGATCAATTTAAAATGTGCCAGTCTGATATTTATCTATAGAAATGAAAGAAAAAAGCCACAGATAAAATAAATAGTGAGACAGACAAGTCGAGTATTAGCACTAGGATTCACTGGTCTGTACATCATCATTTTGATCTCTTCAGTCCACAGATAAAGGTCACAAAGCCTTTTCATTTCATGTGAGGTGTCCTCTCCTGGCAGTCTTTTCCTCTTCAAATGTCATGTAAGTGTGTAATAAACACCTTTGAGTCATCACTGTAGATTTAGGGTATATTCATGTTTTTTTTGCGTCCACTGTGAAGGACATTATGTCACAATGAGCAGATGCTTTCCATCTGCATGGTGCCTCTGCAGGTTTGCCCTACTTCCTACAGCTCATCAGCTCCCATGCAGGTGCTCTCAGATATCCATGACATCCAACCAAAAGACACAAACTGCTGCTGTGACAAACAACTTGCAGTGCAACACAAGCACAGCGGCAGCTCGTCTGCGGCTGGTGGACATTAAATGTTGTAGGAATAATAAAAATTATGCAAATCTATGACCTTCTTTTGATCGTTGCACTCTCAGAAGTGTATTGATGTTTACAGATCTGTGACCGTATGCCATGTTAAAGAACTTGTTAACTACAGTCTGTATCTTGATTCTCGTGAATTCATTCAACCCAACAGGGGTGTGGCGTCGTCTCTTAAAAGCCTAATGCAGCAGGATTTTTCTTGGGTTTTTTCTGGGTTCTCCACTTTCCTGATACAAGATGAGGTGATGGCGAGATGAGGATCTAGGGAAAGAGACTATCAGATGGTGTACAGATCATAAAGCTTCTTGAGACATGTTTGATGAGCCATGTTGTGATTTGTGATATTGGACTAAATAAAAGGTACTTAACTTAATGCAATCAAACAATCCTCTCTGTCTTCCAGCACAGGAATAAGCAAGAGAGCAGAGAGAGAGAGAGGGAAAGAGAAAGAGAGAGTTAGTCCTCATGTACATCCTTTTTTTTCATTCACATTTCTCTCAAATATTTTGGGCCAGTCTCCAGGACAGGGATTAAGCTTGGTTCTAAGATAAAAGTCACCTTTTAAAGCAGATTAACACAAACAGGCTTTTTCACACAATGTTTTGAGAAGTCCAAAATTCAGCCTGGTCTTTAATTAACTGAATTTGAATTACAGTTTCTCCCAGACTAATTAGAGGTTTGAATTAAATCTCCAAGGTGGGAGATTAATGCTGTCTGTCAGTAGAGACATTGGATTGGAGAACAAGCAAGACAAGCGTTTATCAAGAGGAACAACCCACTTGAGTTCCAGTTTATTGATTTCGAGTTTCAGTTGGCTAGACCGTCTTTGCATAGAAGAGGTAATCTCACTTGTGGAGCCCAGATACAGCTTTGTTGTGGGAAGCACCCTTCTGTCCACACATTTGTTACATTAATCATAGCTGTGTCATTTAATGTGTTTTTTGTTTATTTGCACCCCAATTCAACCAAATGTCACAGTTTTTCTGATTTTTCCCAGTTCCATGGAGACACTCTCACTAAAGTTGACCACAGTAAGTTTAAGAAAGGATTAACTATTCTGGATAAGGCTCTTATCTTGTCTCAGAGACTGGGCCTTAAAGAAAAAAACAAACAAACGTAATTACAATCAATTGTAATCAATTAAGAGCAGTTAGAGCTGTACTATCGGATTTTTTGGCCTCTTGGGATCAGCAGAACAAGTTGTTAGCACAACACTGACATATTTTACCTTTGAAAATGGGAATGTGACAAATTTGTAGCAAACTGCTGTTTATTTACACATTGAGGAGTCGATCTGTTTGTCTATCTGTACATCCCAAGATTTAAAGTGCAAAATCTACTTTCCTTTTAGCCCTGTTTTGGAACTATGGGGGCCCTGTGGAATTTGTCCCCACAAAGAAACAAAAAAAACATCTTTAGTCCCTTACAGTAGGTTGTCTCTTTTGACTTATGTGGTAGAAGACTGTTTGACACATAGGTTACTGTATCCTCAACACTGTTAATTTTATTTTAAATTTACAAAGTTGAAGATTTGATCCTGGAATTCCACTCCTCAATTCCTTCACCGTGATTCTATCACATTTAGTCATCTGATCGTGTTGCCTTTGCGTGTTAAAAATACTATCCGTGTGGCGATCCCACTCACACATACTGGTGTGAAGTGGGTGAAAGAGAAAAGACTGCTGAAGACTCAGCTGAAGTCATGCTTCTTCACTCCTTCCTTTCTGTTGTCATTAGCTTCTCCTGCTCAGCTGGGTTTATTGTCATCGTGACTTTAAATGCTTGCTCTCTGGATTGATTTGACATGACAAACAACAAGTGCCTTGATGCCTTACATAATTTCATGACTATGCAATCTGTCTATTTTCACACGGACAAAAATAAGCTCATGAATCAAACATATTTAGCTTCAAATGTGCACAAATTGAGAAGGCAGTAGACAAAGATTTGTTAAAAACGCATCTCTATAAATCCTTTGCTGCTTTCTCTGTATGCATCCATATATAGTTTTTTAGCTTTTATCATTTATATGTGAAAAATAAACTCACAATTACAGTTTGAGTAAGACTGATTAAGATGCAAAAGTAAGGTCATACTCATGTTTACCTCTGGATAGCTGAAACAAGGTCAATTTAGTAAACTTGACTTTCCAGAGTCAACAGCTCCCCATGTTCTGCTGTGTTTAAAACAGGTTATTTTCAGAAGCAAAAACAAACATTACTCCTGATGACATAAAGTGGCGGCAATTCAATTATTCTTTTCTTTATTTTTCAGTGCCAGGCATATTCCTTTAAACAGGTACTGTAGATAACATGTTTTAGTTTTGCAGAAAAGATGCAAAAAAACAACAACAGAATAAGAAGAACTGTCAGGACATAAACACAACATCTGAGATGCAAAAAAAAGCACAAGAAAACAAACACCGGGGGTCTGATGGTGGAAAACAAGGCTGTGACCGTCGTCTCTTACATCAGCCATTGGATGTGAAAATGTTGCAGAATTGGATTCTACAGCAGTTGGATTTATCTGATTTCAACAAAGGACGTCTTGTCAAACATCTGTCTCTGCTGCTACTCTATCTCAGCATGTCGTCTATAAATCAATGATGAACAATTCCACTGCAATAGAACCATAAACTGCACAAAAGAAAACAACAAAAGAACCTAATTCACGCTCTCTTCTGGAATACTAGATGCTGAAGATAATTAAAGGTTGAGAACAAATGTGTTTCTAAAATTTTGGGGCAAATGCTTAAATAAAATAAAACACACCATAGTTCTTTGAAATGCTGAAGAGTTTCACTTTACTATCTGTTTCAAAGTGGGTATAATCACATTCATTAGGCCACTGTTAATTAATACGGCTTTTTGTCATTCAGCCGCGTGAGGATGCATCAAGATACATTGTGCTCGCAATCTAGTCACAGCCTGCATTCAGTCTATGAGAATAAATTGAGAGCATGTGGGAGATGTGAGAAGACAATTTTAATGGAAGACATGGCTGCCAATGAATATTCACAATTGCAGTTTTTAACTCAGGGATGAATAAACATGATAAAATAGTGAGAAAATAGATTAAGATCTACACATATACATGGGACCCGAGGCAAAAGAAATATAACTACAAAGACAAGATGGTCTATTTGCTCTATTGAAGGCTGTAAATCAGTGTGAATCAAATGAGCCCAGACAGATTATTTAAACTACTTTTAAAACAGGAAGAGTTACAAGAGGCTTCTGAAGAAGCTGTCAAATATTTTTGGTATTTCTCTGAATTTGGCTAATCTTGCTTCCTGGGAAGACACCAGAAGAAATCATAAAAATATATTCCTGCTTGTTTCTAGTAAGGAGGATGCTTAAATAGACTACAAGGAATTGATTAGAAGAGGATATTTTAACTAACTCCAAATACAAGGATGTTGTAATATGTAGATTTCAACAAGATCACCATGAGAATTAGAAATCATACATTCATATTTAAGTTCATATATTTGAGGAAGGACGAGAAAGATGGAGGAGTTTTACACATAATACTTTGAATTTGTGCTATAACTGCTGATTGTTTTCACTGTAGATTGGTCTGTTTGAAATTACTGATTAGCTTGGTCCATGGGGTGTCAGCAAGTTTACTGATGTAGTTCCCCAGACCTTTAAGATCCTCAAATATCTTGTTTTGTCCATAACCCCATACTCAGTTTTCTGTCTCTGACACCAGAGACTATTTACATTCCAGGATTTGAAATCAGAGAATATGTCTTCTTGAACAATGCCTCAAGAGATTGTACATTTGACAAGTGGTTGATCCTATATGATGATAATATAATCCTAAATATGAGGGTGAATACTTGTGCTATCCTGTTGTTGGTTCTGTACTAATATGTATCCTCTCAGTATTTGTGCTTGCTGATAAACATTACTGACAACACGTCTCAGTAATGTTTATCATTCATTAAAAAAGGAAGTACTGCTTGTTTTAAAGTGCAAATGAAGTTATCAATATGATTTACTTGTGTTATTACTTCGGAATTACCTTGTGATAATGTGATGTAATTTACTTATTCACTGCGATCTACGGTGACTCGGATAAAATGACAATGTCTGCACAATGTATGCAAACCAATAAACAGCCCTACAATAAATCCTAACTTTGTGGACCTTAAAATGTTTGGTTTGGTTTTTGTTAAGGTTAGAGAGGTGTTGATTTAACTCTGGGGTAATTTTGGAGGCTGTGCAATAGCCAGTGATGGCGGTTTTGCAACAGCCATTACATTGAAAGGTGTTTCTAACACCCAGTCCACCCACATTTACACAGACAGACCAAAAAAAATATTAGAAAATCCTTTTAATATAATGTCAGTGAGTGTTCTTCCTTGCTCAATGGCTCTCCCACTTCCTCACTGATTCATTCAGTTGCTCCCCTACTCATACACTCTTGCAGGGAATGGGAGTCGCTACGACCATTAAACCCTCCTGATAGAGGTAGAAGCACTAAGTACTACGACAACAACATCTTGAAATGAATGCCAAGGAGGGAATTTACTTCAACAGCCAGATGTAGCTCACCATGACTGTCCATGTTAAAAGGTACTGTGGCCTCGTCAAGATGTGCGTCATGAGCATACATGACTTGTCATCAAGGGCAGATTTCTTTTCTCGTAATTGCCATCAGGGAAAGACAAGTGCACTTCATGGCAACGGATTTCAGGGATAGGGGCAATCACATATCTTGTCATTTGCCGTACAAGAGATTTTGGGATATATAGATTATACGATAGCAGAGTCTGAAGGGTCTTGAGTGAGATGTGATGAAGATGTGTACGTCAATAAAATAAAATACTCTTTACATGAATTCAACAACGTTCACAATGTCACTCATTTTATTATGTCTTGTTGAGTGAAATAGAAGTACAGGGCAATATTAATAGATGGTTTGACATTTTGTTAAGTATGCTTATTGATTTTCTTGAGAGTAAGGCAAACAAATCGATGCCTCTCATGTCTGTGTATTTAGGATCGGGTTATGCTTAAACAGAAGTACCTTGTATGATGTGCTGTTTAATTACGTTGGAAATCAATAGAAGAACATTGCAAACACTTGGAAGCAGAGTGACACACTGGCCGTCATAGAGAGGTGAACGCAACTTGAGACGTAATATCATTTGTATAATGAGGACAAAGGTACACGGTCTGGAAGGCAGTCATAGTGTTGACTCTGTTGTTCCAGAGAGAAGTGACAGGAATAAAATGAAAAGAGAGAGCTGGCCCCTGGCTCCTTTCTCATCTCAGCGGACCAGTGATGGCATGAAGTGTGTGTGAATGATGATGAATGGCTTAAAAAAAATTAGAGAAATTGTTGGTCAGCTTTCTGAACCACTGGACAAGAACTTCTAATGGAGTATACTGGCAACTTAAGAGTGCCGTTGGAGCCAGGTTAAGTTACCAGGTCAAGTTACTGTCTCAGTGAGACTTCTTCGCAGGATTTACTCTTGCTATCAGTCTGTCCTGAAATTGGAAAAAGGGCTTTAAGTTATGCTGCTGCTGCTGTAGCTGCAAAAGTATTTGGCTCTGGGGAATCTAGTCACCAAAGATGTTTTAGGAACCAAACTGAAGCAGCAGGAGGACGTTTTACTGTGAATACCAATGCTTTAATCTGACATCTTGTTGTCTGTAGCTGTTATATGTTCTATGGTGTCTGAAACATTGGTTTGATGTGCTGCTGCCTGTCTTTGCCACAAAGATAATTTTATCATTTTTAATCTCAACGAGGCTTTTCCTGGTTAAACAAAAACAAAAATATAGAAATGTAATTTGTGGTTTTAAAATTAGTAAAATGTGTTATGTCTCCCATGTGCCAATACTGATAAATCACTGTGCACAGTTGTTGTTAATCAAGACAATTACAGCACCTAAATCTCAGATAAAAAAAAAAAAAAAAGTCATATAATTTGTTAATTAGTGACACACACACATACATTAAAGGTCCAGTGGCATTTTGAGGATTTAGTGGCATCTACCATTGAAGTTGCAGATTGTAACCACCCGTTAACCCTTGCTTTACTGTCCACTTCTAGCATGTAAGAGAATCTATGGTGGCTGTGAAACACAAAAGGCCCTATCTAGAGTCAGTGTTTGATTTGTGTGTTCTGGGATACTTTGGACACATGTGCTAAATAGAAGCCGCTTGAGACAGTCTGCAGAAGTGAGTCAATCTCCATAAGCGCCTGTATTAAAAATGTTGTGTTCATGACAACTGTGAGGGGCTGATTTTTTTTACTCAGAATTAACAGCGTCGCTGCTTGATTGACAGGTAAGTGCCATTATAGATGGCTTATTAGAACACCCTTAATCTTACACACTGTATCTTTTAAGTGTTGATATTTTCATTGAACTTTCCCAAAAAGTTGAAATATTCCTTTAATATCTGACATAGTTTTCCAATATTTAATATGCGATGTACATACAACCATAACCATAACCTTAACCTCACCTTACCCTAACCTTAAATAAGGCATCACAGCAAGATTTAATGATTTACATCATGGGGATTTGTGTTTTGTCCCTAAAAGGAGGGCCACACAATGTGGCTGTGTATACAGATTTATGTCCGCGACACGAGTAATACATGTCCACACAGACACATCAAAGATCATGACTGCCTGACCAACAGGTTTATAAAAAATACTTTCAAACATAAAAAGGCCACAGCATTGATCACTAGTCTAGCTTGACATGGGTCAATATCAGACACATATACCACTTAAATATCATTCTCACAGTGTCTCAGAGGGAAACCTGTCTGTTGCTTTTGCTGAAGTTTGAACAGTTTACAGTATCAAATGTAGACGTACTGTGACATAACAAGAAAAGAAATTGTATAGCTATGTGCATTCAGTGTTTTGTGAATGTGATGCATTATATAAATAAACTTGCAGTACTACATAATTATAAGGAACAGAACATTAAAACAGAAATGAAGCATGTGAGTCTATTTTTTACAATGTGTATGGTATGAATAAGCATTCAGGGTATGCAAGTACATAGTACAATGTAAATGGACTGCTCTTATACTGTATAGCACCTTTCTAGTCTTCTGACCACTCAAAGCACTTTTACACTAGAGATCTGATTCTCATTCATCTCATTCACACACATTCATACACTGCATTGGCTGCCAGCTGCTCATCAGTTTTAGGAGCTAACTATTCATACGCATTCACACACCGAAGGATGTGCCATCGAGGTTCAGTATCTCGCCCAAGGACACTTCGACTGGAGAAGCCGGGGATCGAGCTGCCGATCATCTGATTAGTGGACGACTCTCTACTCTCTACTCAACCACCTGAGCCACAGCCGCCCCAATGGGAAAAAATTATTTTTCAGACATTTCAATGAATTTATTTTATTGTTGATGATATGATAGGATTTTCTCTGTAATGTCAAGTAAATCAAATCAGACCACTTGAACGTTTTTCTATGAAAACTTTTAAAAGGTACTGGATGTGGCCAGACCAACATTTTTTCCTCCATTACATGAAAAAGTGAATGAGTTGTTTCCTCTGTTTTTGGCACAATTGGTCTAGTGTTTCCAATCAGTGGAAGCTGCCGTCTGCTCTCTGCAGGGGCAAGGAAAAATTACTCACAGCTCCACCAGGGGTCGAGTATTTTTGGACTTGATTTTCTGGTTCATGGCACACTTCAGAAGTTGTCCACAACACATTTTGTTTGCACATTATATAAATAAAAATTAGGATTTATTTTGTAATTCAGCTGTAGACGACTGTTAACTCTCACTAACAACAAGACACATATAGACAAAATAAAATAAAAAAAACTGCTCACACATGTATAAACACAAAGTCAGCCAAGAGACCAAAAAATAATTCTTAATGAAAAGACAGCTCTTGCTAGATAGCTTTACTTTAGGCTTTACACCTCTATTTATGGAGGAGGATGAATATTCAGGCCAAAAAGAGTGGCCACCTGAGCACAGTATTCTTCAGACCTGTAGTTATCCTGTTGTACAAAATAAAGAAGCAACAGAAAAGATTCTCTATAAGTACAATAGATTTTCTTTTGAGCAATGATCACAGGCATCACAAGGCCTTGTTCAGACAAACACGTGTAACCAACTGGCCCGTGTTTATCTTTTCTATTTGGTTATAATGGTTATGGATTATTATGCTAGAGGAGGATTTTTCACAAACTTGCAACCCAAAAGTTGTTCTCATGATTGGCTTATCACTGTGTTATAATAAAGCCATTAGTTATAACTTACAAACCCATCATAAAGAAAGTTTCATTGATTCATTTTTTCTCAAAGACGTTGTTGCTTTGTCTACAAAGAAACAGGCTTTGCCATATCTCTGCAGCTTTTAAACAAACAATTGAAATGTATGAAATCTAAGTAGAACTGCAACTTTCATCCACACACTTTAATGGCCCTGGATTTGTCTGACCCTTGCTGTGATGTCCTGAGTTACTCTGCATCATTGTCCTACTGATTTATTCCTCCTCTGCTGTTTGTGTATGTAAAGCCAATATTCTTCCATCACTGCCCAAAATAACAACATGCCCATGCTGGGAGGTGTTGTTCAGACAACCAGTGACGAAGAAGTCTGCCCCGCGAGGCTGTTTGTGGTGATGAAACACCACAGCGGGGAGTTAATGATGATATAGTTTACACCTCTTCCCACACTGCCCAGGGCTGAGGCCTAACTGTCACTGTCAATCCCAGCCAGAATACCACTTGCATGATACATTGCATGGCACCAATATCTCTGTACACGTGGTTTGTGACTGATAACACGGACGAATGCCCAGAACAGGCTGCTGATGGCTGGCAGGTTTGCAAGGAACCACTCTAACTTAGTCTTCCGCCTTGGAGAAAGTGCCATAAGGCTTGAATCATCAGTAGGATTGGCACACAATGGCAGGTCCTCCCACCCACACAATCACTATGAGTGGCTCCATATAGGGAGTAATTTGAGTAGAAATGGCGTCACAGGGAACCACCCACCGTATGTCCTATGGTTTATCTTATTGTGATGTTATTTGTATCCTTGGAGACGTGAACTTGTTGTGTTGTAGGAATCTGAAGTGATTTATCTATTCAGCTCCCACTGTTCTCTCTGTATGACATAAGCAGGATGTAACTTTTACAGACTAATACTACAAAATATTGTCCTACAAATATGATTGGCTTATATTGTCATACAAATATTAGACATATATAAAATGCACTGTAAATAACTGAATGTAAAGGGAATAATAATAATAACATTCTGGAAATAAGATCGACACCACGCTCATGTCTGTAGGCTACAAACAGAAACAGCTATATGTTCTTAGCATCAAGCTGTTTTTAGAAGCTAGCCATTGAAGCATAAAACTTGGAGACCCTAAGCCCAACAAACAAGACATTTGGACACAGTCAAGTTAGCTGTTTCGCCAATTATCACCGAGGCTTTATGCAAAGCTAACCCCCCGCATATTAACGGACAAACATGAAAGTGGGATCAATCTTCTCATTCAACTCCAAGCAAGAAACCAAAATGTCCAAAATGTCAAACAAGTCTTTTAATAAATGACTGTCTCTGTACCTTTAAAGCAGTCTAACAGTGTTATCAATCCTTTCTGATGTATGTTTGAATTTATTGCCACGGCCTAACAATCCAAGTCCACTTGTTTCATTTTAGGTAGGCCTTTGCTAAAGGGATGCTGACTTTGTTTGGTCTTCTTGTATAAAACAGGAAACAATATTGGAGGCATGCAGAAGTACCCACCTGAACACCTACACCTGTGCACACCTCCACCTACACCGTCACATCCAAACGATTCACCGACACCCACTCATGCAACCAACCACACGCACTGAGTACAAAGTAAAATCAAACAAACACTCAAGCCGAGATTTAAAGGCCATCGTTGGGGAGATTTAGTTTTGATTCAGTTGTTTTTACTGGGAGAAGAACCAGTTGGACTGAGCTTAGTGATATAATCAGTTTAATCCTCACGGCTTCTTCCACAGCTGGCTGCCCTTATTTACTCTGTCTCTTGTTGCTCCTTTGTCTCTGTTTTCTCTGCCTCCCTTGCACTCCCCATCTATGCAAAATCATAATTCAAGTGCAGATGGAAGCTGTTTCCCCCAACTGCTCTGTTAAACAAGAGGCCATTATATCTGCTGCAGTTAGATTAAAAAATGCCACAAAGCTAGTAGAGATAAATCAGGGGGTTTAGTTAGCATACCTGAAAAAACAGACCTCCTTGAATATGTGACTTTAAACGTTTTAAAACTGAGCCTGACATTACATATTTTTCTTTTGAATGTACAGTGGTACAAAGTAATTGATGTAACAAATAATTGGGCCAATAATTCCAATAATTACCTGTATTTTCCAGGCAGATGAGACATGTAAGTCAGTGGATTTAGGACTTTGTGAGGGTGACTGCCTCAGCTTTGCCCCAAGATTACCTGTAATGATTTTGCCTTTGTGTGCGTGAATTACAGGCCGTGGTGCTGATACCAAAAACCTGTGCTGACATGACCCCTGCCTCATGTACTCTGCCTCAGACTCGTGACTTCTGTCTTATTGTGTTGCCCACATGCTCTTTTTGTAATGGAGTTATTTATTTCCGAACGGGAATCACGATCCACTTTTCCATGGGAAGTGGATTTCTGACAATGGTCTGTTATTTTTTCAAAATGGCTTTGAGATTGAGTTTAACATTTATTAGCAGTTGTTGGATTAATGAACTTTATTATAGGTTGTACAATATCAATATATATCAGCAATAATGTACTGTCTATATTGATTATAATTGCAGGTTCTTCAGTGAGCAGTGATAGATCCAGCCTTATGATAATGCCGGCAGTACCATCCATCCAGTCCTGGCTGCTGTATTTTTCCATATTTGCTGTCAATGAACCAACAAGCCAACTGCCATAATATGTGACGTCCAACACTATCGTTGTGCTGTGATGTGATCTGTCCAATCGACAAAACAAGCCTGTCCTAACAAGAGCTAATGAAGGAATCAAATGCAGTGGTAGCAAACATGTTAATGTGCCATTGACCAGTGCCTGAGTCACAGCTGCTTGACTCACTCTCAGTGTTTGACTCTGCTTTTTATTTAAAGATAATAAAGCTAGCATCCTGATGTCATTCTGGAAAAAATGAATCCAGCTTGGCTCAGAAAACAAACTGCCTCGGAGAGGTGCAAACCTTAATCATAGAAGGGTGACTCCATTTACCCCAGTTTGAAAAATGGCTTGACTGAGCTCTATTAGGGTTAGGATTAGTTCAGGCTCAGTTTCTGTTCCGTTTATTTAAACATTGGGTTGATTATTTATTTATTCATTTATTTATTTTATATCCTGAGGAGGCCAAAAGCAACAATGAATTTATCCTAGTTGAACAAATCATCTGTGCAGCCACAGTCTATATGTAGCTGAAGCATGCACTCACATTAAAAAAACATTAAAAGAAGTAGTAGCATTATTAAGCAAGTAAACACTTTCCTCTAGGGAGCACTTGTTGAGGGTAAAAAAAAGATAATGCATTGCCAGCCTTCGTGCATAACCTTAATGACATTTCAAAGCCTTAACTCAACAAGCCTTCATGTAGTTAAAATTGTTTTAACTAGTGAAAGGTAAAGAATGAAAAGTCATGGCATAAGCATAAGTGGCCAATTCTATTATGTTTAATTAAACTGTCTAAAGCAGCACTGTGTGTCTAAGTAGTCAGTAGGTCTGTCTCGTCTCCGAATCGACCACATTTATTTATTTATTTCATTATATATATATATATATATATATATATATATATATTCTGAGAGCAACATTGAGTATTAAAATGATTTGAATCTAAAAGTACTGTTTACAGGGAGAGGGTCAACAAAAAAGCATCAAATTATTGACCCATTCATAACCTTGCAAATGCCAAATGAGTACACTTGGTAGTAAGCTAATGTACGGTAACTATCAAAGTCAAATTGAATTTAATAACATCATTACTATGATTAGATGTGGCACTTGCTTCAAATGCAACCGATAACTTGACTCATTTCTTATTTAAAATAGTTGTTACTGTTAATAGCTCATCTCTCCGTCTTCCTTCACATGCACTCCAAGAAAGTGAATGTGGGAAAAGCTGAGTCTGTCTGGAAGAAACGTCAGTCAAATCTTCTGTAATAAAATTTACACTGGTCTTGTGCAAGATTTGGACTCGGTTCAGGCGGTCTTGAGTAGAACACTAGCACTGAGACCTCAAATGTATCCTTTTGGAAAGTTCCCTCTGTCAGAAGCATCCCACTTTTTCTTTGTTGTGGGTGTAAGAAAGGTGATCTTTACAGTTTGAAGCTGTGCTTAGTGTATGAAATGCACAATTTGACAGTTTTTTTTCCATCTGCCTTAACCAGCAGTAAACCACAGACTGTGGCATTATGATGATGTGATGAGTCATTCCTTTAATGAATGTTGGGAGTTCAAATTCATTTTTGCTTGCCAAATCAATGTCTGATGCATCTATGATTGGTTAATTACTCATAATAGGTCTGACTGGATCAAATGCACCATGGAGGACCTGAGAATGAACAAGGGAGATGTGCATTGAAAAACAAATTTCCTAAGTTGTCATAAAGTTTAGGTGGTACACATTAACTGGTGTAATTGTGCATTAGTTCTTAAAGTGACATTATGTAGAAATTTGTATTTTTGCATTTAAGTTAGTTCCAGAGTGCAACGACTAAAAATCAGTCCTCGATTTACTCTTTTTAGTCCAAATCAGTGAAATAGTTGGTGGTGTGTGACTTAGTGGTGTAAAATGTAACACACAGAGCACCCAGTGGCTTACTTGGTACAGTATGCACCCCATGTATCAAGGCTGAAGTCCCAGGTACAATTCCAGAATGGGTCCTTTGCTGCATGTCATCCCCTCCCTCTGCCCTGAATTGCTGTCGTTCTAATAAAGCCAAAAATGTTACACACCTCCCGCAGAGGATTGTACCCAGAGCACATAGTTACATAGTGCAGAAACAGGTGTATGGGGCAAAGAGTAGAAATGACAGAGATGCCATTCGCCTGATTACAATTCAGTGGGGCACCAAAATGATTAAAAATATGTTAATTCATAGTACAAAAGTCACTGCAGGCCATCTCGGGTAATTTCAGTTTCTACACTTTTTCACTTCAAGTACTAAAATGTCCTTTAGATACTGAACCCCAAATGGCTCCTGAAGGCTGTGCCATCAGTGTATGAATGTGTGTGTGAATGGGTGAATGAGACATGTAATGAAAAAGCGCTTTGAGTGGTCAGAAGACTAGAAATGCACTATATAAGTACAGTCCATCTACCATTTACCAGTTTACTGTACGTCATAGGATGCTATTTTTTACATGTAGTACACAACAGAAATTGATACAATGAATTTGTTAGTTGATGTCAGTTGAAACACTTAAAAAAGCTTTAAAAAAAAAAAAGCTAGTATACTTTTAAAAAAAAGGCCTTTTTGTAGCTGTCACAACACCGCCCAGAATATATCTTTACTGTTTGAAGCTGTGAGCAATTCCTCACTTTCCTTAGTGTATTGGTGGAACAATAGCGTACACTTGTAGCACAATGTGTTTTTAGGATGAACAATGACTATATACTTATTTAGTCACTTTTTAAGTGTATACTCCAAACCTGTTTAGAAATAGTATCTAGCGTGAAACACGAACACAGCTCAAGACTATATATATCACAGTCACGCATGCACATCGCAGCTCTTTCTGTTGCAAACAAAAACACACACGCTGAATCCATCAAGGTAAGTGACAAATATAGAAAAATAGAAACTGGTGTAGGTCAACAGATCATTTACACCCATCTTGTTATTTTCCCCAACTTCATGTAACAGAGTTGATGATTTATCTGATACACATACTTAAAATAGATATTAGGAATCCCTCCCCACACACAGATCCATGCGAGTCATTCTGTTTTCAAAAGCAGAATGTGTGTAGGAGACTCAACCATACAAAGAGATATCCGGCTCACACAGATTCTTATCAGATCCAGGATGATACATTTATTTTTTTTTCCCTCTCACACTCCCCCATTCATGCATTTATCATGAGGTGTCTTTAGTTTTGTTGTGCAATTAGTCATAGATGTGTGCTATCTATACCATGATCTTATGTGTGGATTTCCTTAATGTCATACCCACTATGCAGTGTGAGGGCAGGCAAAGGCTTGAAGCATGTGGTAGGTGGAGAAGAGGAGGAAAGAGGGCAGGTGATGGGGTTAGCTGGCACACGCTGGGAACACAGGAAGAGTAACCCAATTTCCATGTACCAGATACAAAATATTACTGTTTCTATTTGATATAAACAGGAATAACATAACAGGGTTTATTATATCTTAATGTGTGTACAGTTAGCTTCAAATGTGGGCGAGAGAAAAACGACAGAGGGTGATTTGATTGTTGTCATAATGGGGGGCCCCCCTAGAGGCACCGTACAGTGATTACGTCCTCATGTAGCAATCAGCGTGGAGGAGCAGAAGTAGTGTGGAGCACCACTTAAAACAGGGACAGAGAGACAGAGAGGCTGTGGGAGGAGGAGACGACCTTCTGCAATTTGTCATGGAATCTCCTGGTGATGTCATCTTCCTTGATGACGACATGGTTTGCTCCCGCAGCACTGGAACATTTTGGCCAACAGCAGGATGGGAGCTTTCTGGTGATTCATTCATAATAACCTCCTTTGCTGCCCTCTGATATCTGTTAGCAATGTTCTGTATGTGAAACATTCACAATGCAAATGCAATGTAATTATTCATCGTTTTTATTCTGATATCACCATGGCAACTTCACAGGTTCTTTGCATAGACATCTTTAAAGGAACTGGCAAGTAAGAATTAATAGTTCCTGTCCTGGCAGCTTGGGGTGGGAAAGACCCAGAAGGCATCTCAGAATAAGCAGTCTTCACAGCTCATATTCATCAGTCAGGGATCACATGTGAATCGTGACTTTCCTTTAAAAACACTGCTGTGTACCAGCACTTGGTCTGCCAATAGCAGCTTTCTTCAAAAGTGTTGCGTTGGTCCATTAATTCTGTCGTCTCCCAGCACTTTGACAGGTTATAAAATCAGTTCTCACTGCCTAAATGGCTTGCACTCACATCTCTACTTTTATTTCACTTTAGAATTGAACCTTGTTTCAGCCACAGCAGGTGCAGTAAAGACAATATCTCTTGTGATATCACACATAGGCCTATTCCCAGATTAATACAGTAACTATATACAGACTTTAAGCATATAAAGTTGTTGTGGAGAATATGTTAACAGACCCAACAGAGAGAGCAACATTAGCATTCATTTGAAGCTTTGTTTCTGCACACCTGAGTACTCTTTTTAGGTAAATGTCAGTCTCTTCAGCAGTTTGATGCTCCACTTTGTCCACCAGCTAGTCACTAGTTTGCCATTTGGTGCTGAGCAGGTAGTGCATTGAAGGTTTATCACATTGACACTATAAAATATTTACATCGTATCTGTGATGTCACCCACCATTGTGGCAGTCCTGCCTCTGCCACCCTCCAGCTAATCTAAAACTGGGCAAAGACGTGGATCATGGGTGGACCTGAGGTGGGCTAAACGATGCCTGGATGCTCAAACAAGCCAAATGTGATGGCACCTACTTGTCGATGAAATTGACCGTGTTGTTAATTCTGCATAACTTAAGGCCTTCATAAAATTTGAACATGTGAATTGTATAAAAATTCAGTACAGCTGTCATGAGGTTGAAATCGATGAAACTGAACCAAAACAGTACAGTCATCCTCGTGGTGTCGGCAGTGGGCACCCAAAGGTGGCTGGTTCTAGTCCAGCATGCTGTCGATATGGAGGCGGACTAGTTGCTCAAGAGGTGCCAATTCATTTCTGAGGCAACTAACCCCTAACTGCTCAGGTGGCTTTATTGTGACAATCACTCTGACAGACTCAATCAACACATTATCTGTGTGTGTGTGTATGTATGTATGTATGTATGTATGTTTTTTCAACTTTGGTAATCCTCATGGGGAAATATATAATAATTGTATTTTACCCCTATTAACTGTTGATGTGCATTGTGTAACCACAGTCCAGCACAACTGACCAGGCCACTGAGTGACTTCAGACAGGAAGGAAGAGGTTTGTCTCCAGTCAACGCGAGAGTTGTTTGAACTGAGGCTCTATTGCTGAAAACCGATCCACCATGCTACCATTTGTTCAACTTGAGTCATCATAATTACATCTAGTTTTTAAATTTGGAAGTTGCGTAAATAAAAAGGTGTTAAAAAGGTCCTATAAATGAAGCACACCGGCATTCTTTGAACAGGGGTTTTCCATTAGATGCACTGCTAGACACAAAAGATTTTGCAATTGGAAACCTAATAAATAAATACTTTTATGAGATCTCATCTGGTGAAGAAAAATGATTCGCTGGCTCTTTTATAAAGCTCTCACTAGGCAACATGATAACGCCATTGGGCTAAGTCTATTAAAAATCACTGCTCGGATGTTATTCATGATCCAGTTGCTAAGCCAACCGGGACAAAAATAATATAAAAATAAAACTTCATGACGAGGTGAATCAGCAGGAGAGCTTCCTGGAACAGCAAAGTTAACTCCTGAAAACTACAAAAAGGTTCGCCTGGTTCTTACTACCGTGCATTTTAAATAGATTTTGGTAAACATGGCTGCAGTGTTCGGTCAGAATAACAAGGACCTTGTTCATTTGATTTGGTAAAAACAGGCTGCTTTAAAACCACTCAAACAGGATACATTTATGTCTAGTTTACAGGGGAAAAAATTGCAATGAAAGTTTACTGGTCGTGGCCAGTTTACACAGAGGTTGATATGCAGGATGGTGAAATATCAGTCCATTGTCACCAATTTATTATTTACAATGTTAAATTAATTATCATGTTATCTTTATGTAAGCTTAATCAGTTTGAATTGTTTAGAATTATAATGAAACCTTTTCTATATTGATAATTTTTCTAATATAAATTATAATTTGCATTAACTTAAACCTCCAATAACTGATGTTTTGGCTAACACAACACTGACATAACCTTATAAAATTGAAATGACAAACACGGTTTACATTACAGATTAACCAGGTGAGAATCAACAACTTTGATTTTGATTATTTCTATCCATCTGATGACTCTAAGACTAATATTTACTCTTCTTTAGGTCTGTTTTGTTTCATAGCATCTCCTGAGAAAAAATGTCTGGCTCTTTAGTTGCTAATTGTTGTTTTTGTTTGGAATGAGCAGATAATGTTCAGTGGGTTTATCTGTTTTTTTCAACGCTAAAGTAAATGAGAGTAGTGAGTAAACCAAAACAATAAGCTTAACGATTCTAAAATGCTCCATGCAGTTTAGGAGAACTGATAATTTGGGTTTGTTACCACAATAAATCATGTGTGCCTTGCATTGTGCAGGAATAGTTAGCGTCAGTTCAACCAAATAAACAACAACCTTTCCCATGTTTACCTTTGTTGAATTATGCTTCTATACCGGGCGTGACCAGGATATTGTTTCTGGACAGACATGCTGCAGTGGACTTAGAGCTGTAGAATGAAATTTAATTCACCTCTATTGTATTTTGTAGTAGATGCAAGAAAACCTTAGCAAAGGGGAAAGAGAGAACACGTTTTTGTGATTTTAAAGAAAACCGAACAGAAAAGTTAACTTACTGACCAGTGCTTTAATGCTTAGTGTGGAAATGAAGAGAAATGTGTTAAAGAGCCAACAGCAGAGACACAACGAGAAGGCCTTTAATGAGAATACCAGACACAGAGACAGACCTGATGTCTGCAAGGTCATTAGTTGTTCCTATGTTTGCGGCATAAATTGTGTGAGAGAGGTTGAATACAATTGTTTGGAATCATAGTCTGGTTTTCAGCATTTCTGATCTTTTGGCATCAGACATCCTGCTGACACCTACATACTGACAGGCACAAAGTCAACATCTTTGATAAACTCCACAACACCGCCTCCTTGGCCTTTTACCACACTTATGCAATGCTCCCAAATGTCATAAGAGGATTTTCTCTCAGTTGAATATTAATGAATATTACAGAATGAGGGCAGTAGCAGAAGATTTGTGATCACACAGTCAGACAGAAATGGTAATCGTAAGGCCTGGTTACCAAATGCGACATACTCCAGCAGATGGATTTGAATACAGATACTGTATTTCCAATTTGAATATTTAGACTGCAGAAATATAGATAGTTACTTTTTCTAGTCATGACAACTGACTTAAAATATAATGACTGTAATAAAATCTTCTTGGAAAAGAAGTTTTCTTGTGTAATTGTAGAAGTATAAAAATATTTGGCTTTGAGAATGCACTTCAATAGTATGCTGCAATAAGTCTGGATCACTCTGGGGTTGGGGGATTTGCCAGTTTAGAGGAAGAACTCAGATGTTTTACTTACATAAAAGTAATAAAACAAATCTAAAAACACATACCATTACAAGGTAAAAATCCTTACTTAAGCAGAAATAAAGAAGTATTGTTCACAGTATGCTTCAAATAGAAAGTCCTTGTTTCACAGAAAAATTGCATTATATATTGCATTATATATTATTATTGGATTGTCAATACTCATGCAAAAATGACAGACACAATAATAAAGATGATCAAGAGGAGACTGAACTACACTCTGCTTACAAACCAAAAAACAATGCTATCTTAAAAGTTCTTTGTGTTTCAGATTATGTTTTTTTTTTGTTTATTCTAAAGAGTCACAATAAGAAATACATGTAGGGGAGTTAAAGGTAAAATATATCCCCCTGTAGTGTTGTGTAGAGTACACAGAGAACTCATCCTCTCTGTTGCCCCCATTCCAAAAAAAGCCCAAAGTGCCCTCTTGGACGCCCCTGTGATAGACAAAACATTATAAAATGCCCTCTATGGTGGCCCAATGTGCAAGAAAAGGGTTTCAGGTGCTGGGGTGGCCTTTCAGTGAAGACAATGTTAATGCAATGCCACAGGCTCGCCCTACATGCTAGGTTTGGAGCTGTTTCACCATAAATGCATCATGACTTTCTGGTGCCCTTTTATTTTGGGCTCCTCAAACAGTCTAAACCAACCATTAGTGGATACCTCAAAACTGTACCTGAGCACTTTGTTAGATGATGCACAACCCCAATTCCAATGAAGTTGGGACATTGTGTAAAATGTAAATAAAAACAGATTGTAATGATTTGCAAATCTCACAACACCATATTTTATTCCCAATAGAACTTAAACAACATATCATGTGTTGAAACTGAAACATTTTATAATTTCATGGAAAATATTAGCTCATTTTTAAAAATTTATGGCAACAACACATCTCAAAAAAGTTGGGGCAGAGTGATGTTCACCATTGTGTAGCATCCCCTCTTCTTTTAACAACTTTCTGTACGTGTCTGCGAAGTGAGAAGATCACTTTCTGGAGTTTGGGGAGAACAATGTTGTCCCTTTCTTGCCTAATGCAGGAGCAGCCATGGTGTTGTGAATTATGCAGTATGTGGTTTAGCACTGACTTGCTGAAATATGCAAGGCCTTCCCTGAAAAATACATTGTCTGGATGCGAGCATATGTTGCTCTAAAACCTCTATGTACTTTTCAGCATCGATGGTACCTTTCCAGATGTGTAAGCTGCTGACGACATAGGCACTAATACAACCCCATACCTTTAGAGATGAAGAGTTTTGTACTGTCCGCTGATAACAAGCTGGATGGTCCTTCTCCTCTTTAGTCAGCAGGACACAATGCCCATGGTTTACAAAAATAATTTTTTGACCTCAGAACAGTTTTCCATTTTTCCTCAGGCCCAGAGAAGACGGCAGCATTTCTGGATCATGTTCACATATGACTTCTTTTTTGCATGATGCAGCTTTAACATTTGTGGATTGCACAACGAACTGTGATTTCTGGAAGTGTTCCTGAGCCTGTGCAGTGATTTCCAGTCGAGAATCATGCCCGTTTTTAATGCAGTGCCTTCTGAGGGCCTGGAGATCATGAGCATGCAGTTTGGACCTTTGACCTTGTCCTTTGCACACAAAGACTCCTCCTGATTCTCTGAATGTTTGATGATATTTTACACTGTAGATGGTGCGATCTTCAAAGTCTTTGCAATTTTACACTGAAGAACATTTTTTTATGAAATTGATACATCATTCATTTTTAGACATAGTTTGTCTGCCCATCTTTACATCTGAGAGGCTCTGTCTCTCTGAAATGCTCCTTTTATACCCAGTCATGTTCCTGATCTGTTGCCAGTTAACCTAATTAACTGTCAAATGCTCCTCCAGTTGTTTTTGATTTGTGCCGTATACTATTCCAGCCTTTTGTTGCCCCTATCCCAACCTTTTTGAGATGTGTTGCTGCCATGAGCTAATATTTTCCATGAAATGATCAAATGTTTCAGTTTTAACACATGATATGTTGTTTATGTTCTATTAGGAATAAAATGTGGCTTTGTGAGATTTGCAAATCATTGTATTCTGTTTTTATTTACGTTTTAAAAAACGTCCCAACTTCATTGGAATTAGGGCTGTACTTTTGCTTTCAATTAATGGGTATAGCTGTATTTTTGTCAAGCTGTTGGTTTTAGACACATATATCAGTTCCATACAGTACACAAAGGCTTTTATTTTAGCAACACTACATTTGTCTATGCAATTACAAACACAAAAGTGGGTACTACAAGTAGGTTGTTACAAGAGGTGGCAAAGTTTACAGCAGAGTGACGAATGACTAAAATGTTTTTCATCAGGTGACTAAAGCAACAAAATTAATTATTTTTTTAATGAACATTGGTCTGCCAAACAGACTGCAGTGGGAGGAGGTAATGCGTTCAAAAAAATGTTGCATGGCAACTAACTGGGATTGTCCATGTGTTTTCTGCACGCAAGCGTGGGAGGAGACTTTTCGGGGATCACCTGTGGAGGTGTGGATCTCGACAGATGGTAATATGTGCTGTTCTCCGAGTGGTAAATAGAAAATCCCTTTATTACCCTGACCATGACATGCTCCTGCGTAGGACATGGCGTCACCCAAGTTCCTGAGGCTCTCAGCAATATATTTTTTTCCTCCTGTAAATTAAATGAAAGCTTGGCCTTCAGCTTGAGTCATATTATGATCTTAGTGTCAGGAACAGGAAATGACAGGAACAGAGTCTTTGGTGCTCTGATTAGACCACTTGTGGAATGACTGTGGCTTGGCATTTTTCAAGCTACTGACGCAATCCCAATCAATAACAAATCACTCTAGCCAGCTGTTAAGGTTTGATTTCCAGAGCTGTCATAATCCTTGATGGACTAATCCTGGCAAAACCACTCATATTCTCCCTAAATCCCTTAATCTCTGTTAAAGTATTTTTTCTCTGATTGGTCTATAATAGGTAAGTGATGGATGAGGAACAGTGGATTTACAGGACACAATGATTTTCCACCAACAATTTTTTTACTATAATTTTTCCTTCATTATCCATCTAACCTACTTCCAACATGCTTTCCTGCTTTACTTTTGATATAGTAATTGTTAGTATTGCAGTACCTAGGTGCAAATGGAACCTCTCATCTTTCCTTCACTGACATGTGAACTCCACTCGGTACATTTAAATGTGTAATCAGAGACTGTTTGCTCTCAGATGAGTTGCAGTCTCTGACAAAGGAGTCTTGGGGAGTCTGTAGGTGGACAAGAGCCTCTTTGATACCTTTCATTCAGTAACCTACGTCCTCGACTGGGTCGCTCTTAATTAGACTCACCAATGCCACAGAGAGACATCAACTCTCATCCTTTGTACTTGAAATACAAGTTGAAATGTATGCTAATCCCAACAAATTACTGTATAGCAAAGCAAGTTTTCTAAATTGCCATTAAGGGTGGGGTTTTACGGCAATGATGTTCTTGAAATTGTGTGCAAACAGCAATGTCGGCCGGGGATATTAGCAGAAAAATGCTTGGTCTGAAAACAGTGGTGAGTCAAAAAGTTAGATAATCAAGGAAAAACTGTTTTATGTCCTTTCATGGGCTGCATCACAGATAGGGAGATTTATCTTATGTCAGACCAGTCTATAAAAACAACAAAAGTGGATCATTTTCTTTTCTTTGAGCATTAGCAAAAATACTTTAAGAAATGTACTGATGATCAGATGTATAAGGCATGTAATTCATTTCTCTGTGCGTATGTACAGAGAAATGAATAATTTTTTCCCCCAACAACCTTTGTTAATCTTACTGCTGTCAATTCATCCATGTGCCATTTTGATATTATAGAAACATTACTGTGACTAGTGAGACAAAGTAAGACTGCTTTAAAGAGACTCAGGCTTCAGACATAAGATCATTTAACACATAAGATGACGTTACATTTACATAAAGATGTGCATGTCTGAAAGGGGCTTCAGTTTGGTGATGATTTCAAAGAACATAGAAAATGAAAATTGCAATCATCATCTCCCTTGAGAAATTCTTATTGGACCTTTGAATGTCGTGCAAGATGAGAAAATGTCAAGACAAGGAGGGAGTTAGCTCAAGTCTCTCAGAGTAACATCTGGACACTCCCACAAGACCTTCACACTCTGCCTTGTGAGTAGAGCCTTACTGCATATTCACTATACTCACCCTTCACGCTCACTTGTAGAACCAACACCCTTTCCACCCTCAGATTAACACTCAAAACTCACAGTTCAGGTCCCCCTCATTCTGAACTGTGGATGATTGCAAATGTGATCATCTAATTAGTTGTCTGTCATAGCCCCTTCATTTTTACACCCTATGACTCGCTTGACCTCTGCCGTGTTTCATCATTCTCTACATTTCAAGCACAGATGCATTCATGGACACAGTTTTTCAGTTTATACACACACAAAACCTGTTTACTTTTTAACCTTTGTTAATCACTGAAGCTCTCTGCTAAGCCTACTCAGACTGTCAGGGTTTGGTTGAGACGAACATAAAGCAGATGGCTCAAGTGGAAGATGAGGATCTCTCAGACAGCAGGCATGGTGGCAAACAAGCTGAGGCGGACTACAGTTCTGAAATGTTCAATAAGAAATGAGAAGTATAGTATATGCTGATTGGCAGGGGGAAATGAAACTTTTCTACTTTTGCTGAAATTGTACAAAGAAAACTTTTCTGGCATGAAATTTTACTCAGGTACAAACAGCAAAAATAATATTAAAGATATGTTAAATTAACTATTATGACATGCATGGAAGATGATTAAAGTTTTTCTCACAAATCAGATGTAATCATCAAATGGTCTTTGTGTTCTATTCAAGGTATATTTAATATGGAGGGATCTCTGCCAGTCACGTTCTAACAGCTTCCGAATCCCCCATGCCCAAAGCTTCATCACGGCACCCTAGTGTTTCTTATTAAAGTATCATTTAAAATATATAAATCAGAAAAATGAATTAATTCTTTGTAATATACCCTAAATTCTGGACTTCATCTAAATCAGTTTTTGTTTTGTTCTTCACTAACAATTCTGTCAAAGTTCAGGAAACAGGAATAACTCTCAGATGCAGACACTGACACTGTGGTGACTCAGTGCTTTAAAGGTTCAGAAGTCAAAACAGGTCTTCATTTGTCAGCAGGAAGGCAAGTCAGATTAGACAAACAACTCCCAAAATTCAGCAAGCAGGCAGGGTATCAGCAGCAGGAAATCAGAACCGGTTGCGGGGTGCAGGCAGGAACCAGACACAAACACCACAGCAACTAAGCAATATAGTGGTAGCAAAGCAAAATCTGTCTGAAAATTGGCCTCTATATACATTTGGGGCTGATTGTGAATGAGGAGCAGGTGGGTGGTCAGATGACTGGAGAGGGAAACTCAGGAAGGGGCACTTGGCTTCACCATTTCTCTCTTATTTACAAAAATGCAACATCATCACGCTGTGTGATTCTGTGTTGTTATCCAAAGAATTACTAGACAAAACATTTGTTTGATAGTGAGTTTACTATAGCTATAACCATGGTCACACCTTTAAATATCACAATAAATCATTTTCTGCTGCACACCAATGATATCTTGCTTTAAATTCAAGAAGAAATGTAAATGCATTGTGGTCTAATCGTATCTGGATGCAATGAAGACACAGGTATAAAATGTTAATGTTGTTGTTCCTAAACTGTTTGTCAGACTGCAGAGGTGGGGTGAGCACATTAAAGAGTATTCAAATGAAAGATAGTTCCATGATTTTGTGCACTTAGGTAACACATGGATCAAAAAGACCAAGCTCTTCAATGTCCGACTCCCACGCCACATGCTCACTGGCCTGACAAAACAAAGCACTAGACCACTACCTTTGTCTTCTTGTCATTATTGCGTGTGTGTCTCTGGTTCAGCAAATGCAGTGTGTAGGATAGATGGGCTGCCTTAATATATTCCGCTGCAATTTATATTCATTATGCCATTTTTCCTGCCTAATTTATGTTTGTGACAGTGGGAGCACAGAGTGACTAACACTTTGTCTCTTTATCCATGTTTTTCACCTGTCACCTCAATTCTAATGAAACATCTCTTGAATATGCCTCTATGTCTCTATTTGTTGGCCTCGTCCTGTCTGCTGTCCAGCTTGCTGTACCTGAGTCTCACAGAAGGACCCATCAGTTATGTTTCAATAACCTAATCTAATAACATAGAGTAGGTAGCCATGTGGACTCTGTTTGATTCTTCTCTCGGCAGACACTTCATATGCATACTCTCTACTTGTACACACTCACACACGTGGTGAGTCAGAAGCGGGGGTTAACACAGCACCCTTAATGTGGGTGAAGCACACAGAGCGGAGGATGGGTGGAACAAGGCAGGCCGCAAGAGCAACCACATGAAAGAGAGGGAGGGTCAGCAATACCAAAATCAAAGCGGAACTGTCTGAATGGTTTGATCAAAAAGGTCAGTTACAATGCCATTAGCATTATGCGTGAAGTATTGAGGTGATATTATACTGAAGGCACATGATAGCCACATCCACAGTACTGTATGTCTTTGATTGCTCATTTGAATGGCCTGATGTCCTTATGTCTCGTGTAAGAACCAGAGAAAATTCATATATCTTTTACTTCATGTCTTCTACTTCCTGTAGTTATGCAAAGGGGGAAATGTGCTTATTTGCTTTCTTGCATAACATTTGATAACAGATACACTCAGAAGTTGGTATGCTAACTGTCTGGGGACGTCCAGCGGCTGGTTAGATTAGTGAAGTATTGTGATTTCGCATTATATTATGAACACTGCATTGCCAGGCTAGATCTTCCCACCTGTTCTCCTGGCTGTTGCCATATTTAGTGGACAGACATCTAATGTTGGCCTGTGATGTTTATTATCCTCTTTGAATCTTTGAATCCTAAATTATAATCTTTGAATCCTAAATTATAATCTTTGAATCCTAAATTATAAACTACTTACACAAAGGATTATCTAAATGATTTTGCAAGTTTAAATTTAATAATTACAAATCAAATATATTTTTCACTATTTACCAAATTTATGATACCATCTGCCAGGCATTTGTTGGTGTCACTTTTATTTGAATTTCCCAGGAAATGAACATGCAGAAACCTTTGGTACTTTATCCCAGGAACAGTTTGTTAATTTCTATGTTGTTTTTGCTCTATGTTTAAAACTCTCATACCATTTTTCAAACTGATTCCTTTTATCATCACATAATGCAGCGCTGCGTGAAGTCATACTTGCAGCAGTGCAGGACACTCTGCATTAAGAGGGAGGCTGTAAACAGGTAAACTGTGGGATGCACTCACCATTCTCTAGAACCAGCAGGAAGCATCTGTCACCATGAATACTGATTGATTACTGTTTGTACAACTGTTATTTTATTTAAATGCTTAACATAATTTGTAAAAAAAAAATAATTTGTACAAAATAAACTTAACTGCAAAATAAAGTTGACATTTAGTCTTTATTTATGAAACTCTACAATATTGGCAGCTAGATATAGAGACAGCTACAAACTTCTTGAACCATTTTAACCAAAGCATCTGTGAAAGTGAATATTTTGGTTGTGGTTCATTTATCTGTAGTCAGTCTCACTTTATTTCCATTTGTGATGGCGGGCGGATGGAGGCCCGGGGCGAAAATGATCAGAGAGACGGAATTCTCACCACTTGTTGTTTAGTAGCCAGGACTCTGTGCCACCAAATAAAAATTGGCAAGGCAGTGATTCACAGTTTCGTTCTCTTGCTGATCCATGAGAGCGACCAACAGAGAAACCACTGGGTTTTCCCAGTGCTCCATCTTTTTGCTGACCAGTGGCGCCAGTTGGTAGATTAAACTTTTACAAATCTTTTTAAATCCTGTCAAGCACGGCAAACACATCTCTGTTATCAACAAAAGCTGTATGTGTTGTTTTTCCTTCTTCAGAAGTAAATATATACAGTCCAGTTTATTTAGTGAAGCAGATTTCACAGAACATTCCATGTCTGAATAGCACTCCTGTCTGTAGTCATCATATCAAACCTGTCTAGATGTGCTGTGTGTTTTATTTGAGGGACCGCCCATAAGAGGTGATTATGCACTACAGTAAGGTGGTTTTGACACATTGGATGAACAACAAATCTAATTATATTATATTATATTATATTATATTATATTATATTATATTATA
>NC_040023.1:41495187-41496787 GCF_000972845.2 Larimichthys crocea | reverse complement strand
CGTATGTGTGAGGATTTCAGGGAGATGATGTAAAAATGTGGGCAACAATATGATGTGCTGTTCTTGACTAAAGCCAGTTTCCTCTTGGCTGCTATTTGGAAAGAGAAACTAAATAGTAAATAGGATGCTTCATGAGGCAGATGACACACAAAATTGCACAGAGAACATGCTGTCAAACATTTATCCATTTTGCAAATTTCTTAAATGTATCCTATAATTTTCTGTTGCTGTTCTGTTCGCACTCTGTGGGGCTCAGAGGTGTTCCAATGTCAGCTTAACAGAAAAGACCATGTTACATATACACTATGATTTAAAGCATAGAGTGACGTGAAATATGTTAAATAAAATACGCTATCCTTAAAGTCCAAAATCAAGGAACCACTTTAAGGATCGTGATAATGCTCTTGCAACTAGACATCATTAAAAGGTCTTACTTGATACTGACGTTGTGAAAAGGTTCATGAGGCAGTATGTGGTCAAACAGAAAGAGTGTGAACTGCTCATGAAAAGTGACAGTAGTGAAGACTTTCCATACATACATCCATAAATCAGCTTTTTTAATCTATAAAAGAAGATAAAGACATCTTAAAAGGGATATTCCATTTAGTAAAAAAATAATTTAGGAAAATTAAAAAAGTTGAAACAAAGTTTGACTGATATTCCCTGGAGTGTACAAAAAAGTGATTTGGCAAAATAAATGAAAAGGAGATGTTTGGTTTTGCAAATGAACTCTTTCTTATTTTCTTATTTTCTTATTTTACATGATTGTCTCTAAAGGGGCAACAAAACAAAATACACACAAACAATTCATTTACATAGATGAAAAGCAGTCTAAAAATACATAGATGTGGGTAAAAAGAATAAACTTTTTTGAACTAGATACGAGCCAGGATGATTGTTATCTGCACCAGGCTTTATTTTAGACTTAACTGTCTGACCCATTAACCAGAGATTGTATAAAACAGATTTGTAGAAGAATAGCTCACCAGGAAGCCATCAGTTTCCATTCATTGTAACACAGTGGGGAGGAAGGGATCTGCCAGACACTTTGATGAATTCCTTTTATAAACAAAATCTGCTCCTATGAAAAAATCATCCATCAAGAGGCCAGAAATCTATCTATAATCTATTTGTTTGGTATAATGTCTTTACTACATGACAAATGTGCCTCAAAATATGCACTTGTAGTCAGCGAAACACACTTCCAATAATGGTTGAAGACAGGAGTGAAAATGTGAATACACTGTTGGACAGCTACAACTAGCAAACATTGGACAATGTCAAATGTCAAACATTGTCCATCATGCCAGGAAGACACAACTTGCAGTAGTTTAGAACTAGCAAAGCATGAGATTCAGACAGCTAATATAATATAATATAATATAATATAATATATAATAATATTATCAAATATATAAAAATAGCACTCCTGTCTGTAGTCATCATATCAAACCTGTCTAGATGTGCTGTGTGTTTTATTTGAGGGACCGCCCATAAGAGGTGATTATGCACTACAGTAAGGTGGTTTTGACACATTGGATGAACAACAAATCTATTATATTATATTATATTATATTATATTATATTATATTATATTATA
>NC_040023.1:41487415-41494771 GCF_000972845.2 Larimichthys crocea | reverse complement strand
TAGACACAGATTGGAACATCAACGGCAAGCTATCTATTATGTCTAGGGAGGCAGCAATAGGTCTCTTTGACCCTGGCCACCTAGTCATAGATAAACAATTAATACTGCCGAGGACCTCAAGGCCCACACGTGACCTTGTGTAATTTAAGGATAGAAAGTTCCATAACATAACCTGGACACAAAGAAAGAGCTAATCAAAAGCAGGAGTGTTACATTGTCAATCAATTTGACCTTGAATACAGATCTTTTTTCATCAATGACGATTATTAGAGCTGTAATGTGGTTAGATAAGCAAAATAGCTACTAAAATGCTGTATGTTGTGTTTGCTGTCACAGAAGAGAATGGTCCCTGTTCATTCTTCACAGCAGAGTTGTGTGAAACACTAGTTACCACAAATGATGATATATATATATATATATATATATATATATATATATATATTGTTTCCTGCTAGTTTAGTGAGGCCTGCAGACTGCCATGGATTTCAATAGAGTGAATTCATACAAATGTATACAACTTATTACCTGACTTTGCATTAAAATCTCTCTTTTTAGACCAAAGTTCAAAATTAAAAAATTCAGTTCAATTTTATTTATAAAGCGCCAAATCATAACAAAAGTTATCTCGTGACATTTTCTATATAGAGCAGGTCTAGACCTTACTCTACATAATGTTATTTTCAGAGGCCCAACAAGTCCAGGACATGAGTGTGTCCAGATGGGAAGGGAGAGAGGAAGAGAATCATGGGAAGAATCAGTGCATCATGGGAAGTTGCCTGGCAGTCTATTCCTATAGCACCATAGCTAACTTAAACATGTTGAGGGTGTCTCCTAAACCCAAAATGGGAGCTGGTTTCTAAATTAAATTAAATTAAAATTAAATTCACAGGACACAAGCTTGATAGCTGAAGGCCTTGGCTCCCAATCCACTTTTAGACTGTAAGACTGGCTTGTCTGACATCAACAACAGTTAATCTAAAATATTACATAAAAAGATGAAAGTCAGTTTCAAATGACAAATTTAAGGATGTAGCAGTCATACGAAGGCTTGACTGTATACCTACAACAATGCCATTATAGAGCAATTAGGCTGTACGAGAAATGTGTACTATGTTTCGCTTGGTCACCTCTCCTCTTGTTTCAGAACCCTTCACTTCCTGCCTGTGTGTGTCTGTGTGTTTCCCAGTTTGATTGTTCTTATTTTATATCATAGCTGTTTTTTTGGTTAGTAGACTTTTTAAAATCCACATCTGTGTTTCTGAGTCATGCTTTTGAGTCCCATTGCTTTGTAACATTCTGAACTGGCCAAACCAAAGATATCCCTTCATGCTCAGGGGAAAGAATTCATCATCAAGCGGAGCAGCTGACTGCCATTTGCGTTGGAGTTAGAGAACATAACGGGCGCAATAAAAGTTTCCAAAAGCTTCCGTCAGTGGTCAGGTTGGTCACCTGAGTAATCAGCAGTAAAAGCTGGTAGGAAGTCTCGAATCCCTCCTACTCCTGCTCCTCTGCTGTAGTCAACTCCTTTTGGATTGTTCGTTGAAGTCAGTAAAGATAAAATTGCCTGCTTACCTGTGTACCTGTGGACTTTACATTTTTTTAACCCTAAGACCACTTTTAGCATAAATACTAGTAAAGACTTTGAACCATGGTAGCTCACTCGGCAAAGTCCTTATCTCAAAGGCTTGGGTTTGATTTCAACCCGCAATCCTTTGCTGCATCTCCTCTCTGTCTGCAATTCCCTGCCTGTCTCTGTCTAAATAAAGTCTTAAAATTAAATTTTTCCATTTGTAACAGATGGTATAAACCCTGGTTTCTGGACAGATCCTTTATGTGTTTATCCATCCAGCCCATCCTCATGCCTAAAAAGGTTTTGCAGTGGTATAAGGACCCAAAATAGTTACTGCAAGAAAGACTGTCAATTAATGTCATGATTTCAATTCTGAAATGAAAATCAATCAAAATGATCTGTTCTCCCACCAATATCTTCTCTGTCCACTGATGCCTATCGAAAAAAAACAAACATCCAAAGATAACACAAGTGTTTCACACAACTGTGCTGTGAAGAATGAACAGGGACTGTTCTCTTCTGTGACAGCAAACACAACATACAGCATTTTAGTAACTATTTTGCTTATCTAACCACATTACAGCTGACTTACAGAAATTACTTTTGTGTGACTGCAGCAATGTGCTGGTGACACATTTTAGAATTCAGGTCACCTGAAAGGCCAACATACTGTTTGAGTAATATATCATCCAAAGCCTTTTCACGTAAATTTCATCAACCATTTTCCAACACATTTAATTTATTTTGAGAGGAATTGCCATTATAGGGTCTTTAAAGTGAGGCTGGTTGCTTTTTGCAAGTGTGGAAAGTCGAGCTGTTGTTCTTAAAGCAATACACACACATGCTCACGGCCGGCCACAAAAAAAAGCACTAGACAACTACCGTATTGCTTCTTGTCATTATTGCGGTTGTCTGGTTCAGCAAATGCAGTGTGGTAGGATGAGATGGTCTGCGTCTTAATATATTCCCTGCATTAATATTCATTAGTTCGCCCATTTTTCCTGCCTAATTTATGTTTGTGACAGTGGGAGCACAGAGTGACTAACACTTTGTCTCTTTATCCATGTTTTTCACCTGTCACCCACATTCAATGAAACATCTCTTGAATATGCCTCTTGTCTCTATTTGTTTGGCCTCGTCCTGTCTGCTGTCCACTTGCTGTACCTCAGTCCTCAGAAGGACCCATCAGTTATGTTCAATACCTAATCTAATAACATAGAGTAGGTAGCCATGTGGACTCTGTTGTGATTCTTCTCTCGGCAGACCACTCATATGCAACTCTCTACTTGTACACACCACACACGTGGTGAGTCAGAAGCGGGGGTTAACACAGCACCCTTAATGTGGGTGAAGCACACAGACGGAGGATGGGTGGAACAAGGCAGGCCGCAAGAGCAACCACATGAAAGAGAGGGAGGGTCAGCAATACCAAATCAAAGCGGAACTGTCTGAATGGTTTGATCAAAAAGGTCAGTTACAATGCCATTAGCATTATGCGTGAAGTATTGAGGTGATATCATACTGAAGGCACATGATAACCACATCCACAGTACTGTATGTCTTTGATTGCTTTGTGAATGGCCTGATGTCCTTATGTCTCGTGTAAGAACCAGAGAAAATTCATATATCTTTTACTTCATGCTTCTACTTCCTGTAGTTTATGCAAAGGGGGAAATGTGCTTATTTGCTTTCTTGCATAACATTTGATAACAGATACATCAGAATTTGGTATGCTAACTGTCTGGGGACGTCCAGCGGCTGGTTAGATTAGTGAAGTATTGTGATTTCGCATTATATTATGAACAATGCATTGCCAGCTAGATCTTCCCACCTGTTTCCTGGCTGTTGCCATATTTAGTGGACAAGACTCTAATGTTGGCCTGTGATGTTATTATCCTCTTTGAATCTTTGAATCCTAAATTATAATCTTTGAATCCTAAATTATAAACTACTTACACAAAGGATTATCTAAATGATTTTGCAAGTTTAAATTTAATAATTCAAATCAAAATATATTTTTTCACTATTTACCAAATTTATGATACCATCGGCCAGGCATTTGTTGGTGTCACTTTTATTTGAATTTCCCAGGAAATGAACATGCAGAAACCTTTGGTACTTATCCCAGGAACCGTTTATTAATTTTCTATGTTGTTTTTGCTCTATGTTTAAAACTCTCATACCATTTTTCAAACTGATCCTTTTATCATCACATCATGCAGCGCTGCGTGAAGTCATACTTGCAGCAGGCAGGACACTCTGCATTAAGAGGGAGGCTGTAAACAGGTAAACTGTTGGGATGCACTCACCATTCTCTAGGACCAGCAGAAGCATCTGTCACCATGGATACTGATTGATACTGTTTTGTACAACTGTTATTTTATTTAAATGCTTAACATAATTGTAAAAAAAAATAATAATTTGTACAAAATACTCTTAAACTGCAAAATAAAGTTGACATTAGTCTTTTATTTATGAAACTCTACATATTGGCAGCTAGATATAGAGACAGCTACAAACTTCTTGAACCATTTAACCAAAGCATCTGTGAAAGTGAATATTTTGGTGCTGGTTCATTTACTGTAGTCAGTCTCACTTTATTTCCATTTGTGATGGGCGGGCGGATGGAGGCCCGGGCGAAAATGATCAGAGAGACGGAATCTCACCACTTGTTGTTCAGTAGCCAGGACTTGTGCCACCAAAATAAAATTTGGCAAGGCAGTGATTCACAGTTTCGTTTCTCTGCTGATCCATGAGAGCGACCAACGAGAAACCACTGGGTTTCCCAGTGCTCCATCTTTTTGCTGACAAGTGGCGCCAGTTGGTGGATTAAACTTTACAAATCTTTTTAAATCCGTGCACAAGCACGGCAAACACATCTCTGTTCAACAAAAGCTGTATGTGTTGTTTTTTCCTTCTTCAGAAGTAAATATATACAGTCCAGTTTATTTAGTGAAGCAGATTTCCACAGAACATTCCATGTCGAATAGCACTCCTGTCGGTAGTCATCATATCAAACCAACCCAGTGGCTGCGATTGCTAGAAACACAAGGGGCATGTTTGTATGGAAGGGACAATGTTTGACATTTGAATTGTCCAATGTTTGCTAGTTGTAGCGTCCAACAGTGTATTCCACATTTTCACTCCTGTCTTCAACCATTATTGGTGAAGACAGGAGTGTGTTTCGCTGACTACACAGTGCATATTTTGAGGCACATTGTCATGTAGTAAAGACATTATACCAAACAAATAGATTTAGATAGATTTCTGGCCTCTTGATGATGATTTTTTCATAGAGCAGATTTGTTTTAATAAAAAGGAATTCATCAAGTGTCTGGCAGATTCCCTTCCCCCGCACATGTGTTACAATGAATGGAACTAGGGCTTCCTCTGTGAGCTTCTTCTACAAATCTGTTTTTATACAATCTCTGGTTAATGGGTCAGAACAGTTAAGTCTAAAATAAAGCCTGGTGCAGATAACAATCATCCTGGCTCGTATCTAGTTCAAAAAAGTTTATTCTTTTTACCCACATTATGTATTTTTTAGACTGCTTTTCATCTATGTAAATGAATTGTTTGTGTGTATTTATGTTTTGTTGCGCCCCTTAGAGACAAATAATGTAAAATAAGAAAATAAGAAAATAAGAAAGAGTTCATTTGCAAAACCAAACATCTCCATTTTCATTATTTGCCAAATCACTTTTTTGTACACTCCAGGGAATATCAGTCAAATTTGTTTCAACTTTTTTAATTTTCCAAATTATGTTTTTTTTTTTACTAAATGGAATATCACATTTTAAGAATGTCTTATCTTCTTTATAGATGAAAAAAGCTGATTTATGGATGTTAGTATGGAAAGTCTTCACTACTGTCACTTTTCATGAGCAGTTCACTCTTTCTGTTTGACCACATACTACCTCATGAACCTTTTCACAACAGTCAGTACAAGTAGACCTTTTAATGACGTCTAGTTGCAAGAGCATTACACGATCCTTAAAGTGGTTCCTTTGATTTTGGACTTTAAGGATAGCGTATTTTATTTAACATATTTCACGTCACTCTATGCTTTAAATCATAGGTGTATATGTAACATGGCCTTTTCTGTTAAGCTGACATTGGAACACCTCTGAGCCCCACAGAGTGCGAACAGAACAGCAACAGAAAATTATAGGATACATTTAAGAAATTTGGCAAAATGGATAAATGTTTGACAGCATGTTCTCTGTGCAATTTTGTGTGTCATCTGCCCATGAAGCATCTATTTACTATTTAGTTTCTCTTCAAATAGCAGCCAAGAGGAAACTGGCTTTAGTCAAGAACAGCACATCATATTGTTGCCCACATTTTTACATCATCTCCCTGAAATCCTCACACATACGCATCTAAGTTGGCAACTAGATATAGCATTAAAAACCAGGCTACCACTTACAGCCTGGGAACTCAGGCTGCCAAACCCCCCACTGTTCTATGAAAGTACATGCGTCAGTGCGGACATGGGTGTAGAAATAGACCTAGCAATGGGAATGAGAAAGATTAAGAAGACTCATTCTGGAGTAAGTCATACCTGAATTAAATACATTTTTCGAGCTAATGCAGATTAAAGCTACTTTTCAATGAATCATGTTTAGAAATAAGTTACCTCTGACACTTTTATTAATGTTAACAAGATCTAATATACTTTAGTAGCTCACATCATTGCTTGCTATTAAAGTGATCTAAAATAAACTATAATTACATTTAATTAACAAATAAATCTTTTAGGCCAGAAAAACAGGACCTTTAGCCACTGTGTAAGGTTAAGTAGTGTATTATCAATTTTCTTGTTTTTCTTTGGCTGGCTGGTGATGGATGAGAAATAACTCAGAAGCCCAGGTGTAATAAGGCTCGTGTGTAGCAGCATTGGATTGGGGAGACCTACGGGTGTGTCCATTTGTTTCTTTTGGATCAACCACAAGTAACATATCTTAAACAAGAATGAACACTGATAGCCCGTGATGACAAGGCCCAAAAAACCCACTGCCAGCTTTCACTTCCGTTCTTTTAGTCATTCATTGTTATTCTTTCACACTCACACAGAGTTAATATAACCTGTTGTGGAGAAATTGCTGCAGTTGGAGATCAATGGTGAGGTCAGGAAGGAAGAAAGTGTCAGGAGCCTCTGATGTCTTATGCTGTATTATTTATTGACGCTTGATCAAGGAGAATTAGAGACACTCTCAAATCACCTCACATCAGAAATGCCTGATCGGTCCAAAATTCTGCCAAACTTGTGCTAATGGGACAGACTTTAAACCCCAAGATAACACCACAAATACTACACACCCCAGTCTTTACCCATGGAGGTGTATTGTCACACATTCTAGTCTGGAGACACAGATTGGAACATCAACGACAAGCTATCTATTATGTCTAGGGAGGCAGCAATAGGTCTCTTTGACCCCGGCACCATGTTAAATAGACTGGCACCTAGTCAAAACAAACAATTAATACTGCGGAGGACCTCAAGGCCCACACGTACCTTGTGTAACTTAGGATAAAAGTTCCATAACATAACCTGGACACACAAGAAAGAACTAATCAAAAGCAGGAGTGTTACATTGTCAATCAATTTGACCTTGAATACAGATCTTTTTTCATCAATGACGATTATTAGACTACAGCACTTGATTCAACAGATCATTACTTCAGTTCAACTACAATTTAAGTTTTTAAATTCTTCTTTAAAAAGCTACAGGGTATCAAGTTATATAGCTACCATATTCTTAAGCATAATAACAGCTAAGGAG
>NC_040023.1:41447906-41487405 GCF_000972845.2 Larimichthys crocea | reverse complement strand
TATATATATATATATCATCATTTGTGGTAACTAGTGTTTCACACAACTCTGCTGTGAAGAATGAACAGGGACCATTCTCTTCTGTGACAGCAAACACAACATACAGCATTTTAGTAGCTATTTTGCTTATCTAACCACATTACAGCTCTAATAATCGTCATTGATGAAAAAAGATCTGTATTCAAGGTCAAATTGATTGACAATGTAACACTCCTGCTTTTGATTAGCTCTTTCTTTGTGTCCAGGTTATGTTATGGAACTTTCTATCCTTAAATTACACAAGGTCACGTGTGGGCCTTGAGGTCCTCGGCAGTATTAATTGTTTATCTATGACTAGGTGGCCAGGGTCAAAGAGACCTATTGCTGCCTCCCTAGACATAATAGATAGCTTGCCGTTGATGTTCCAATCTGTGTCTAGTCTAGACTAAAATGTGTTGACAATAATACCTTTTTTTTCTTTTTTTGAAAAACTTTTTTCCACTTTTTTCACAATCAAGCTCGAAATAATATGGACAATTTGAAGATAACGTCATTAAAGGGGGTCGATAAAATGCTCCCTGTGGAAACTGCCACATGTTCATCGTTCTGGAGATGTAATTGAGTTGAGAAGTAAATCATTATCCAACAGTGACATGCTGTTTGTTTTGTAATCTACTACCATTAACATAATGCCTGCTGAGTCTGCCAAGAGTCATTTTTCAGCCCGCTACCTTTAGCTGTATTTGCTCTCATTACAAATTAAGGTTGCATATTTTTGAGAAAAGCAGCTTTTTTTGTTGTGATATATTCAAAATAGTCCTCAGCACAGTCATGTTTAATGGGATTACTCCCTCATAAATATGCATAAATATGCATGAATCACTTAGAGAGTAGGATACGGCAGATTCTCCCATTGTCATGGCTTCCAAAATAACATAGGAAGGAACTAGATGTAGCTGACACTGTGAAATGTTAGAAACACAGCCTCTGAAATGTCACCTTCCCAAGACAGTCATGCCATCAAAACTTACATCTCAGCTCAGTGAATGAGTTAGTGAGTCATGCGGAAGTAATTCTTAGATAAAATCATGTTCTGTACTCTCTCTGTACAGTCTTTTTCCTGATTGAGCAAAAGAACAAAAAAAAGAAAACAACAGAAACAAATGGGTTACATGAAATGGCTGCAGTCTGCCAATTCAGAGTTTGGGACTGCTGTGCAGGATTGAGTGTTCTAGTGAGGTTAAGGCCACTTGTGTCAACAAAGAATTGGCTGCATATCGAGACATTCTCAGTCAGTATTGTCTTTTTGCCATGTTTGTCAGTACACTAAAGTCGATTGGGGGGGATTATGTCTCCTAAAGCCATCTGGGTCTGTAAGACCAACATGTGAGGCTGCAGTTTTGAAGGCTGCAGTTAGAGATGTGCAACTCGTTACAGCAAGTCATCAAGGTAAAGTCAACTTTTGGAAGAACACTTCTAACCAAATGTTAAACATGCCACAATGAAAAGCATTTAAAACGTCAACTAGAACAGATGACACAGCTTAAGACACAGGCATAACAGTAGCCGACAGGGTGTATTTACAAAAAATTCATGATGTTTTGCATGACTATGCCTATCAAGGTGCCTCCACATACAAATATAATATTCAGTTGATCAGCTTGATAACTTTATTCGCTGCAGCAGGTTTGTGTATTCATCAGCTGCAGTGGCTTCACATTTGAGGATCATATAGTGTGTGCAGCTGAACAATGATAATCTTACACGTACACCACTATGAGCTTTTAGTCCCTGGTTGGTTTAAATTCTTAAATGATCAGAAAATTATTAAAAACATTGTTAAATGTCCTGTGTATAGGATTTAGTGGCATCTAGTTCATCTAGTTGCTGATTACAAACACCTCGCCTCACCCTCTCCTCTCTTGCCAGTGTTTAGTTTGTCAGTTCTGGGCTACTGTAGAAACCTGGTGATTCAACTTGGTGGACTCTGAGCACCTGCTGCATCTAAAAGGTAAGGTGATCAATGAAACATAGTTATGCAAATTATATTCCATTTCTGCCATATTTTGTAAATAGAGTCCACTAAATCTGACACACTGGACCTTCCTGGATCCTTACAAGCAGCTGTAGTTTGAACTAAAGTGTTGCTTGCAGGCTTTAAAAATGTCTGTAAGGACTTGATCTCTTGTCCAATCAACCCACCGTCTTTGTTCGTTAATGGTGTCCTTGGAGCTTTCTGGCAAACGCACAAATAAAAACCCTGCCGTTATGTTTACATGATTACATAATTCTGTGTATTTCTAACAGAGTGTCTTTGCACAGTTTTGTCTTTTCTTGCACTGCATTTGTTTTGTTCTGTCTTGCTCTTTTAAACCTAATGCTGTCTGCTTTGCACTGCCTAAATATTAAATATGGAAGCACTGCTTGTCCCAACACAGCAGAATTTCACGCTACTCTGTGTGGATGTGTTGATGTATTCCTGTGCCTCTGCAGACACATGCATGATACAAACAAAATGCGGCCCATCCAAGTATTCTCTCTCACACACTGCTTTCAGAGTTATTCTAGCACTGTACTGAAGTACAGCAATTAGTCAGTTAGTCAACTAATCAACTAGGCAATTGACAGAAAATGTATATGAGTGATTTTTCATATAGAAACTTGACATTTTGACAGCATTTCTCTCTGTTTTTTGACTATTTACAAAACAAACAATCAGTCCATAACCGGAGAAAATAAACAGCACATGAATCCATAAAGAAAATATGAATGCATAAGTCATAATATTTTAATAAGATCTTATATGATAGTATAACAGCCACAGGGGACATTTTACTTTTAATGCTTTAAGTACGTTTTTCGGATTATACTTATAATATTTTAAGAAACATTTTTACTTGTATTACTTCAGTAAAGGATGTGATCAGTAATCAATCTTCCATAGCCAAAGGTTGGAACATTGGTCATGTGTTACAATTTAATTCAATTTAAAGTTAAACATTGAATTAATTTTTGTGCATGTGTCACACTACTGCTTCATGCTCAAGGTTATTTGCATAAGTTTATCTCACACAGACTGCAATAGGGGGTATCATGGTGTACATGAAAGTACAGTTGTGTGTGTGGGAAGCTATAATTTATAGCCTAAACACTGACATAGTCAATGTGTGACAGCACGATTGCACATGTAATAGGTATAGTGGGATGTGTGTGAGATTATGACTAGAGTATGACTTATGGCGAGAAAAGCCTCTCAAATGTTAACATGCATGTGTGCAGACTAGCATGCACACGCACACACAGACACACACGCACACACACACACACACACACACACACACATACAATCACACAATACCCTCAAAGTGAATCTGCTCCCAGTGAGTAACTCTTTGCAGCTCTCTGGCTGTACTCTACCCTCTCCCCATCTGCAAAAGTTCAAGTGGATCATATGTGAAAACTCTCGACCGCTTACTACGCCTTCGGTTCTACAGTAAGGAACAGAGTTGTGGTGTTATTTACCGAGTAAATGGCCCATATAAGTCCAGATGCAAGATCATAGATCATAAAATAAATTTGCTAATTTCTGATACAGCCTTCACTTTACAATGCAGTGCTAAGGTCAAAACATCAGCTTATTTATCAGCTGATTAGTCATCCTCAACAACAGCCTCGTCTTGTCAGAGGCGGATTTCGTCAGACTGTCAGCCAACTCTACATGTGGGTGTCTAACAGAGACAAAAAGATAGTTGACATTTGAAAAAAACAAAACCCAGTCTCAGCTCTGAACTGTTATCATCCCGTAATCATTTCAACAGCGCCTTGTAGTGACTTTGTTTACACAATACAGCTGACCTTATTAACAGATGGGTGCATGTCACTTCTTTCCAGTGAAGAGAAATGAATGCATCTTTTACTAAACTGCACTCCGTCGTGCATAGTGGATTTTGGAAGAAAAACACACACAAGAAAACAGAAACAGAGTTGCAAAATGCGAATTGAAATGTCAGAATGTTGAGTCAAATGTTCCAAAAAAAAACCATTATGGATATTACTAAATACACAAACTTACTCAAAGTAACATATCAAAAATGGAAAAAACAACAAATCATAAATGTATTTTTAACTTTAAACATATTTATAACGAGTAGTTATTACAATGGTTTATGCATCTACTAGCTCTCAAAGGACAAGTGAGAAACTTTGGGAGTGCTCAATTAAGTTATGTTTTTCTTAAAAACACAAAAATATTATAGAATACAAAGCATGATTGAATTTACTTGAATATTCTGGTGAGTTGCATACATTCACTTTGAGTAAACACACTATAAGCTCTCAGATAAATTAATAAAAGTGAATAACTGAGTGTGATTCAAAGACTTTGTAACGGTCAATTGGTTCATACAAAATAATGGACACAGGCTAAACACTTCATTCACAAACTACAGAGTTTTGTGTGGCGAGCACTTCCTGTGATCTACAGGTCCTAAATAACTCTGAATGAAACTGCAACACGTCAGTGTTGCAGTGAAGAGGCGTTTTGAGAATCAGTTTATTATTAGTTTGACATGTTAGTGTAGAATTATGTCCTGTGTTCGGAACAAAAGTAATTTTAGCCAGTGGTGTCAGATATCAGACGGGTGAAATATTTGTAGGTGTTTTTGGTGTAATTTTCTTCAGACATTTCATGGCACAGTTATAACTCTTACAGTTTTAGAATTTTTGTTTTCAGCTAAAGGTGTAACAGAGACAGCAGGGAGCAGCAAGTGTAAACTTGTGGCGTAACCAAGAATGTGAATGTGGAAAAGACTGCACACAAAAGAAATAACTGGCTCATAAAAGCCCTTTATATGGGCTATATGTACAGTATGTTTAGCCCATCAGATGGTCAGTGTTGGGAAATAATAGAAAAAAGCTGTCCATGATTCTAGCTATAAAAAAAACACATGTGATAGGAAGAGATACTGATGTACTGTGAAATATATATGTCAGGATAATAAATATTGATAATGGTATAGGGAGTTTTATTAATAAAAGCAGATGGAGTGCTATCAAGTGTCAGGTTGCCTTTAAATTTTCTTTTCCACCAAATGATTGCATTAGATAAACATCAAAACAAGAAAAAAATAGAGTAAACAAAGCACTGTTAGAAACATTAGAGAGATAACACAAGGTCAGTCTGAGCCTGGAGGGGTGGGCAGGCTATTTGGGATTGTGGCACATTTATAGTGCTCCAACAATCTCAGGCTGCTGTAGTCTGTCCCGTTATATAGCTACCCTCGCCACCACCCTTCACCCCCAACAGGAACAAATCTACACCGGAACCACACACACACACCCCCACCTCTGTGAGTGGATAACAGCACGGGAACTGTCTCAGTGTCACGTCGCTTCATGAGAATCAGCTGACCTGCTAGTGCAGCCGATTCTCAGGAAGCGATGTGACACTGAGACAGTTTCCGTGCTGAGACAGTTCCCGTGCTGTGACATTGTGTCTCACGAATGTCACAGAATTTCGTACCTGTACTCTATATTTCTCCTCATTAGCCCTTCATTGTATTTTGTATCATAATTATGGAGTGATGATTCTCCAAATTAACCTGATGCATGAAAAAAAATAAAAAGAAACAAACAAACACATGATTTGATCAATACAGTAATCAGGTGTGTGGCCAGTTGGACAGAAATAGAGGTGTAGATCTTACTGACGTCAGCTGTGTTCAGTTTTTCACTCACGCTTTGTTCTTGAAAAGAAAGTGGGGAGCGGCAGAGGAATACATGTACAGTACACACCTGACTCATCTTCAAATGCTGTTTTAAAATATATATATATATATAAATATTTTTTTTTTTTACCCCCCCTCCCTTTGTCAGAGGTAATGTAAAACATAAGGCATAAAGCTATGGTGTCATTCATTCAGCCTTCTCTCCCACATTTCATCCAGCTCATACTGTACTGATGCTATTCATAACTAAAACAAGGCAACAAGTAGATCCATTATATCCATTCAGCTCATGTGAACTCTTCTTCTCTTCCTCCTTTCCCCCATTTGGCAGCATGTGAAAGTGGTTTGGGAAGTGCAACTGTGTAAATACGTACCTTGTTGAGATCCATTAGGGCATCAAAATATTCCACTTCTGAAAATAGTGCGTAGAGTTGGAAAGTATAAGCAAGTATATTTACTGGAGTACTGCACTGTACTATTTTTGAGGTACTTTATTTGTGTAATTACATTTCATGCTATTTACAGGTCTATTCCACTATAATACACAACATTACATGATCTAACACTTTAAGCTGGTAATTACTTTGCATATTCAGATTCATAACACAAAATACAGTCAACATAAAAATAATCACGTGTTATGATTCACAAGCTGCCCAGCAGTATACAAAATAATAAAAATACTATACATTATTGTGAAAAGGGCCATTTTGCTTTTGGTTTAAATATTTTAATTCTTTTGTTCTGTATTTTACTAAATTTTGAATGCAGTACTTTTAATTATAAATTACTTGACGATTTATTCCCTGTGGTATCACTTTTTTTTTACTTAAGCTACTTAAAATCTGAGTACTTCTTCCACCACTAGTGGTCATACAGGTGGATTTGAATAACAAGCAACAAAGGCTGGTGGTGATGGAGCAAACAGGGGAATCTTTTTTTAATTTTAATATTCATATTTGCAAATGGGGATAGGTGTGATGTTATAGTTCAAAAGCAAACCCAAATGCAGACAGAAAGGTAGAATGAACAAAAGGTGACTTTAATGACTTACACAACAGGAAGGATAACACAAAATAAGAGGTATATGATGATGATGATGATGATGATGATGAATGAATGTTATTTTATTTTTAATAGAGACATGAGATGTTGACATTCTGAAGCACCTACAGTTAGCATACTGTTGTAAAATGTCAGTAGGTCAGTACATTTCCAAACCTCCACAAATCAATAGAATATCTCAAACACCTACACAATCTATTGAAATCCATCGCAGCTACAGAGATTCCTTTTGAAGCTTGTAGTGTCCAGTTTTGTTGCAGTCACAAAATAGTACTGACTGAACTCGCTTCATGAGATATTTCACAACACTCCACTCTGTTGAAAGCTGCACCCGATAGCCCCGTCATATACACTGTTTGTGCCACTGCCTGCAATTAGCAGAATTAAGTGGGGATGGAAGGACAGGATGTACATTTTACAGGATTATGCAATACAATTTCAAATTGTGACACAGCTTGTAAAAGCAGGATAGGTATTTATTATATTGCATACAAGCCCGTCTCATTCTTTATTTGAATCTAAGACATTAAGGACATGTATAGCCTCAAAGCACCCATAGAACAATCAGTCTCAGTCCTGTATCATAGTAATCCAAAGTGTTGTCCACTGTACATGGCATGTGTATGCACATAGATGACTTCTTTGTTTGAGCCTGCTTGTGCTAATCTAGTATGGACCAAGCAGCAACCTCCATGGATGGGGTGAGAGTGCCGAATCCAGTGTACAGCAATACACAATATTATATTCAATATTAGTTTTTTAAAGGGTCATGATTATTTTTAGAATTACTGGTAGAATAACTATATAAATAAATTGATTAGCACAAAATCTGTGCAACACCACTTCCCCAGGTTTCCTCCGTTTGGCCAAATTAGGATTTTTTTGGTTGCTGTAGCTGCAAAGATGATGGCAAATTGAGACTGCACAGAGATGGCTTTGCTTTTGAATTTGATATAATATGATAAAATATTCAGCCCAGTGTTTGCTGCTCACATAAAAGATTTCCTGTTGAAATTAAATTAAAGGTCAGTTTAATTCGCCAAGAAATTTGCACAAATTCATTGTATGTAATGATGATTTGTTGGTCTGTCTGTGTCTCGCTGTCTGGCTGAAAGCAATCAGTGCTGATGACCTGAATACAGCTTGATAGTCACTCCTGAGGTCTGAGGGCAGGCAGATTCTTTTTTTTTCAGATGTCAATGAAGAGGCTGTCAAAGAGACTGAAGCACAGTGAAGGGGAAAGCCACAGACATGGAAAAATGAGAGACAGGTGAATATAAAAGAGAAATGGTACAGCAGAAAGAATCAGCTTTGAGCTGTAGGCAGAAACATAACAGCTTCACATTATGCTGACGTGAACCTGGCAGTGCGACAAGAGCCAAAGCAAAAAAGAGAGAGAAGCAGGGAGGGAGGGAGAGTAACCGGGAGCGAGCGGAAGTGGTGGGCGAGGCAGAGGCAGAAAATATGTTGCGCTTCTGCAAGACTGATAGAAAAGCAGTGATAAGAGAAATGGAGAGCTGCTATGGAGAAGGAGGAGGAGGGAGACATGCAGAGAAAGAGAAAACTATGTGTCGAGAGTTGATGAGACTTTGGTGTCAGGGGATCAAAACAATGAGCTCATCAAGGACAAGAGAGCAGCACACTGGCAGAGAGGTCATTCTCTGTAACAGATGCATTATGAATGAAGAAGAGGGGAGGGAATGTAATGTCTCCCAGGCATGAAAGTCTCTAAATCTTCTCAAGGGAGATGAAGAGAGTATAATATATGGTTTTGATGTTAGCATTGCTGTGTAGCAATAAGTCTTGTCTACCTGCAAGTGTAGAAGAAATCAAATCACAGGGTGCTAGTCTGTCAAGTTGATATCGTTTTTGATTAGATGCTAACAACCTCTATAGCTGCAAGGTGCACTGAAACTTAAAGTTGCACTAATCAGTTTTTTGATATGAAAAATTAAATGTGTGTAAAGTGAAATCCTTCATAGTGATGAAATCACAAAGAAATATCACTCATCTCTGCCGTTCCTTTCAGCTCTATTCAGCATTTTAGAGCAACATATTTGCCTCAGCAGTCGGTAGAGACCAAAACAGAGTTAATAGGAGAGTTGATGTTGGATTTTTATATACATAACTCCAAGTGAATGTTCTCTTTACTCATATTTATATATGCAACAGACACACTTTTAAGGTGATATGTCAGTGTTGTGTTTGCAGGGTAGCAAATGATTCAAAAAATCAATTAATGCAACTTTGTATGCAACTTTTAAATGTATCAGACTTTTTTGAAACACAAACGTTCACTTTTCATAGGCGTCCAATCAAAACATGGAGATTGGTTTCATAAAACTGATGCAGTGCTTCCTCCTGATTAACAAATGACAGTAGACTAGCTGTTTGTTGTCCACTCAGTACTGTTTTTTTAATGATTAATTCATTAAAAGCATGTAGGGAGAGACCCATGACTGTATTCTTCCCACACCCCAGAAACACCTTCAGCACTCTGTCTCTCTTTCATCCTCTCTGTCTCACACACTTCCTGTTTCTGTCACTCTCTCTCTCAGCTGATTAGGTTTCCATGGGGACAGAGATTCACAAGCAGGTGGTGAATTCTCAAGGACTTGTATTAGCAGTGGATTTTCCACTTCCGACAGGTTAATCGGGTCTCACAGGAAATAAAAGAGACAGAAGAGGTGGAAAGAAATTTGAGGAAGGTTTTCACTGCAAATTGCTGTCATTTACTTAGACGGAGTGACTGTACATTATTGCTTAGTTTAATGAGAATAACTAAATGTTTCTGCTTTGTCCATCTGCGAGGTACTTGATTATGCAACCCATTACTGCAAAGTGATTTAAGGAGCAGCTCATCAGCTACCACATCATGCAGACATGCTGGTTGTACATGTTTTTAAATATTATATAAATATTAATCTGCCTGACAAACTATAATAAAAATAACAAAATCAGCCAAATTTTCCTCCCCCTACTTCTGACCTTATTAACACTGTAAGAAAAATACATAACTGTTCAATTAATTAGATAATTAAAGTGTTAATCAAAAAAACAGGATTGCACCTTCAATAGAGGTGACAAAATACAGAAATAAAATTAAAGTTTTAGATTTTATCTGGGTCAACCATGAACACAGTTATAATCCTTTTGTTTGCTAAAAAGTAATTCCTTTCCCTTTAACACAACATTTATTCAGATGCATCAGTGAAAAAAAATATATTATTAAATACATCAAATACAGTTAAACAGTTAAAATCTCAACTCAATAAAACATTAAATAACCTGAAGGAACAAAAATAAGAAAGAAATCAAGAGGTCTGACTGGAACAGAGCATACCAGTTGGGTGCATAAAAACACGGGAAGAAAACCAAAAGTAAATTGAACTGAACGCTGGAACTCTGTCCTCTCTGCGAGCATTTTGTGTGAAAGTCTGCAAAGAAAAATGTTGGAGTTCGATACCTGACAGCAAATCCAATACCTACTGTGAGAAAGTATTGACCTTTACTGGCAAACTATCCAGCTTTTTGTAGCTCTCTGGTCCAATAGACAATATGTGGCCTTACAGGATTCATGTGAAAGGGTAATAAGTGCTATTAGAATTCTCCAGTGGTGCTGTAAATGTCTGTTTCCTATAATATCCAAATTCTTGCACTTCACTCTACTCTTGAAGAGTGCACCTCCTAAGGCCATGTCATTCTGTTTGTCATTTGACATTTTTCTATATAATTGCAAACAAACAATAAATTGCTCTCAAGGTTAAAAGTGTTATAAATACACCTGCATTATGATGAAGGTGATGCATCATCTTTTATCAGACATCTTGGTAGATAGAAGAGGAGCTGCATATATTAAACTACAACCTTACAATGCAGTCTCACCTGCTAACCAGCCTCTGCTGGTTTCTAGAAGGTTCAGTCTAAAGCTTTTGCAGATCTGCTGATCAAGAATGCTGGGATCCTAGAAACACTTGTGCAAATTTGAATAAGTGGATGCACTGAAGAGTACACTGCATGACAGCTCTGCAGAATCCCACACCAGTCCTCATGTCCCCTTCTGCCTCTTATGCTTGCTCCATCTCACAGAAGTGGAAAAGTTTGAGAAGTAACTAAGGCGTTCTCATTCACCAAGAATTTCACTTCCTCTTGAGAACGCAGCTGGCTATTGGGCCTTTTCTTCCGAACAATTCACATTGGCTCGTCCTATTTATACTGTACCAAGGCAGAAAACTGATGTCTCTGACTCATCGTGGCAACTGCTCCTTTTAATACCATGCATCCCACCAGCAAATTGCACTTTGATCCTAACATTATACCCAAGATGTCATAGAAAATTTGTCTGCTAAATTCATTTCATTTGTTCTGTATTTAGACCAAATCCAGCAGCTTTGATCAGATTCTTTTTTCCTGCACAGTAAATGTCTGTTATTTTTTGGGATCTAAGAAAAAAAGGTTTATCATTAAAACTCTATTTTTGGTTGAGGTAGATGGATCTTGCCTGATGAGAACAGTCATCAACTTTCAGTTCAGGTACTACTCTAGCTACAGCATAGCAGTTCATTTACCAGACCAGGTTTTCAAATTCACAACACCCAATTACCTCTCATCAAAGTGACCTCTTATTTGAAGAAAATAGCCTGTATATATCTCTATAATTTTTCTTCGAAAAACAGATTGATTGAGCTGCTTATAGAAGCACTAGCCTGACTGACATCTGTATTTGTTTTCATTTAGCATCAAACAATCTCAGCTAAGACAGATGTAACATAATTGATTGTGCTCTGAAAATTGAATTACAAAGTGGTGCCCATAATTTGAGCGCTATTTTTTGCTTGACTGGCCATTTCAGCATAAAACTAGAAAAACAAGGAGACAGGGAGAATTTGCAACAGTTTATAGCTGCAGTAAATAGACATTAAACAGCATGTTGTGAACTCATTTCTTTATGTAATATGAAAAAGGTTAACAGATTTATTTTTGTGTTTGGCTTTCAACCCAAACATGCATTACAGTACAAACAAATAGCGTAGTTTAGATAGGTCTAAATGGAGCTGAATAAATAATGACTGTAGTTTAAAGTGCTTGAGTTGAGGGAAATATACCCCTTATGAAGTTATGAAAGTACTAGTAAACACTTAACTATTTACACATCCAGCAGAACAATATTTATTTGTAGCCATGTTTCTGTCCATCATTTGCTCTTGTTTTAGCTGTGGTTCTGGTCTCCGCCAACTTCTGAGGGAAGGATCTGGCTCTTTAGAAGCTAAATGCTCCGCTATGTTCACCATCTAGTCACTAACTGCCACTTGGTGCTTTGGTCGTGAACAATGGGCAGGGCTGTTTCATGTAAAACAGCTGCCTACTGCAGCTGGAGACAAGTCTGATGAGAGTGAAAAGTGAAGTTGTAAGCTGTTAAACCAAAAAAAAATAAAAAAGTAAAACCAGCTGAACTGATAGATAGATAGTAAAACACTCAATAAAGCTGGTTCCACATAGTCAGGCAGCGATTCTCTGTTGGTTCATCATTACGAGCAACTCCCTCATTACACATAGTTATTTAATCCATTGCTAATGAAAATGTTTAAGTGCAGCTTAAGTATTAATTAAAGTAAAAACATGATAAAACTGGTAATACTAAAACAAACATCTGTTCCAATTGCAAGAAACATTAAAATGACTCAGAGTAAATGGACACTGAAAAGGAATACATTGATAGAAGAGTTCATAGCTTGTTTTTTCAAACTTAAACAAGCACTTCATGATTTTTTGACTCTCATGTTGAAAATCATTCAAGACATCATGTCATATCTACAATGCAGGAGATTTATAGAGGTGGAGGGAAAAAGCATTATGGTTTTTCAGCTATGTTCAACACATTTTGTCAGACACAGCACTAACCATTGCTCTGAGGCCAAGTGAGTGGCAATTGCTCTTCAGAATGGTAGAGTTGAATGTGATGAGGTGTCCATCACCCTTTTTGCTAGCATCTGGCAGGGATGGTGTAACTCACAGTAAACAGATGTCTTGGAGGAGTTGTAAGCCATCTGTCCCCATATTGAGCATGCCTCCTGGCACACTCCGACTCTCTCTGATGTACCCCATGTCCTGACACAGTATATTTGAAGACAAACACACAAACAGGGGAGGACTGCAGGGACCCAGCTGAATTGTTCTTAATTCCCAAAGTTGGCAGAATGTTCCAAATGAAAACTCACTGTGCAACAAAGGAGAGAAAACCAGATCTTCAGGCAAATTTCCCATTATGTCATGACAGGATGAAATCAAAGTGGTTAATACACATTGCTTGATTCTATATTTGTTGTCCTTTTGTATATTAATGTATTAAACAGTCAGTTTTCAACATGTATCTGTTCCACAGTTAAGACATAGACAAACTACCTAAAATGTGAATTGGGTTCTCTCACGCATTGCTGCCAATAAACATGATGCAACTTCCATTTTTTAAACAAGACACCGTTCGCACAATACTGTTTATGCAATATGACAGTCGCTTGATTGACGGTATTCATACAAAAAAAGTGTGCTTGTGAAAAAGTGTTTGTTGGCTTATGCTCTATAGTTACTTGATTGCTTTTTAAATTGCATGCAAACTCCTTTTAAAACGTGTAGATTATTTAAGTTTGACGACCACCTCATTCCTTTTGCGTACAGCACTGTACATTTGACAAATCCTACTGCAAGGTCCATTCAGCAACTGTTTTGGAGTTTTTGATTATACGCTTTTATTTTAGAATTGAAAGCTCAAAACAAATAAATTATCCTTGTGGTAAGACTGTTTTGTCAAACACTGTTTCAAAAGTCAGAAATTAATTATCAGTCAACATAGATGAGGAGTTTGAACATTTGACCATCTACTATTTCATGATATCCAACCAGGAAAACCTCCAGAACAGCTGCTAAATGGACCTTGAGCTGATTTTTTTCTTTTTTTCATCAGAAAATTTACTGAAAACTATCTGGCATGGCCAGAAGTACAGAAAGACTAAAGCAGTGTGACAATCAGACAAAATGCAAAAATGCTCATTGATCTGGTAGTTGCTTAGTTTGGTCCTTGGCCTCTTCCAGTGGCTGTGTCATTTTGTAGTTTTTCTGTAACATTTTAATAGTGTCAAAACAAAATACTTTCTTTTGGCCTGCTGCACAGTTTGCTGGAAAATCTAAGTGTTCCCCTGCCCTGTCTCTTTCATGGGGCTGTATGTCACTGTCTCTGCAGCAGAACAGGTCATTAGTTCAGTGTCTTCTTCCATGAAGTTCTTCTGAATAGTACTGTAAGTAATAGTTAGTATCTGTTGTAACAATGTGCCAAAGTGCCAGACAGTTTAATTCCTACACTTCAACTATTGATACAAATATTACCACTGCCACTAGCAAACTGTGATATCACCACTTTATAGTAGGAGATGTGAAAATGTGAGAGGATGGCAGAACACGGCTTGCAAAATGAGACAAAACACAACCAGAAGTCATGTTTCTATCTGAATATTGATCCACCACTACAAGTCGTAGTATGAGTAACTGCTGACACATCATCCACTACCACCCCAGCTCCGGGTGTAGGCTGTAGAATTGGGAGGTCTGAAGCACGAGGCTCCTGGGCTAAAAATGATTCCCACCTGCTGTCCAACCAACGAAAACTGTCACACACCCCCACATGAAGAGGGAGCAGCCTTGTACTCGCCAACATCACTCCCCCTCACTAATTCCTCCCTCTCAAAGTTAAAACCAGCTTTGTTTTTATGCAGGGGAAGAGACCTACAGTATCTTAAGCAAATAATGTAACGATTCAGGTAAATGTAATTTTACTTTAGATGGCAAATATTAATAGGTGAGCAGGAAATATGCTGCATGCATTGAATACTAGTTCAGATCAATATAAGTTGTTTTAACACTTTTATTTAAGACATTATAATAGATAACAGCTTGAACAGACTGTACCAAAGTCAGAGGCTATATCTAGTTTTCACTTCTTTATTTCCTGATAATTAAGAAGACCTTGATGTGATGAATCACTATCAGACCAGTGTGTCACTCGTCAGAAGTGTTGATGTCATTCTCAGTATGGAGAAAGGTGTACGTCATGGGATGAAGGTTTTACTCTGGAACATCTGGCATGTATGCAAATGTGTCTGCACGTAGTAGTTTATAGAGTGCATGTACAGTACAGGCCAAAATATTAGAAACACTACATGAAAAAGTTTTATGTTTTGCTCAATGCAACTGCATTATATTGTGGGCTTGATGACATTTAGCATTGTATGTCCACTTAACTGCATGCTGACCGTCATCTCTAGAGAACCCTAAGGAAACTGGTATTCAGTGCCTGAATTGCAGTTGTATGACTAAACAACAGACATGTCCCTTAGTAACCTCACAGTCTGTACTTTCTCCAGGCTGCCATGAAGAGAAGGCATCTTTAGCTCTCTTCTGCCCCTCTCAGGCTAAGCCTGGAATCACAGCACTTCCGGTTGTCTTCATCTTTTGTACTCCTGTGGCGCAGTCCTCCTCCCTTTCTCAATTTCTCAGCTTTTTATTGAAGAGACCTCTGCAAACAAGGACATATAGCAACTTGGTTATATACTGTGTGTGGTGAGATTGGTGAAGAGAGTCAACTTAACAATGAGTAAAACAAAAAGAATCCTATATAGTTATAAACTTGAGGATGCATATGTGAATGCATTACAGAGTCTTTGCAATATTCTTGTGGCTGTCAATTAATGAGAGGGCAGGGCAAAGGAATTATAGTAGGCAGCATCAGGTAACATCTCATGATTGTTTCTCTGGAACTGCTGCTGAAAGATCAGATAGAAATTGGATAGGTCAGAAAAAGAGCTGGGTGGGAAATTACAATGTGGAAGGGAGCAGCTGACATTTTCAATGAATGAACAAAAAACATGTGATGAACTACAGTCAATGGGCTACGTGAAATATTATTTTCTAGAAGAAATACAATAAAAATAAATAAAAAGGGCATGAAGGCATCGCGTGAGAAAATCACACGTGTAAATGTGCATCATGCAGATGTTTAGTACTCAATCCATTATGATGTTTCTATGAATGTATATGTAAATTCAAGTGTAATCATGCATATTATGTACAAGGTTGCTTCATAGAATAACACTGTGCTTGATATGCTACAGATGCTCTGCAGCAAAGAATACTAAAAACCCTTAAACCCCTCCATATTGCACCTTAAGGGGAAAATAGCTGAGTCTCATGATGATCTATAGCTGCATGAGGTGGAAGAGAGGTGTTTTCTAAGATGGAGTTTACTTTAGTTTCACCTCCTCCTCCTCCTCCCCTCCATGCTTTGGACATTTCAAGTCTCAGAACAGTGTCAGAGCTGCCTGCCTGCCTCACTCTCATACTGCATCCCAAGATGACCTCTGCAAGCAGACATCATGTCAAAAACAGTTTGCTGTACTTGTGTTGTATAAACAAGAAGACAAGTTTATTCTGTCTCACTTGTACAGTGTCTGATTTACTTTTTTGATTACGTATATATGTCCCAAGGTACAGTGCTGGTAACTCTTGCATCACCTCCATCTCCACCTCCTCAATCCTGGATGGTGACAGGTGTCAGTGGTGTCTTGCTGTGCTGGGTATCCAAGATCGGCTCCTTGGTATGACTGAAGCTGAAAGTATGCGAGTGGTTCTTTGAGGCACATGTTGAGGCTCTCCCTGGTTTGACAGCATCTCTGCTCCTCTCCCTCAATTACACAGCCTCCAATAAACCATTTGAATATTTGATTTGAGAACAGGGAACAAGAAAGGTGAGAGTTAGTGGGTGGATGATGTTGCAGTTTTTGACAGACAGTAAAAGTACAGAGAGTGATTTTAGAAATAACATCAGGAAATATCAGATACACACTCTGATGTTGATTACTGTAACTTGAATATGCTTCTTGTTGCCTGCTCTAAAACTCTAAATTGTATCGTTGACATCTGTACTTTAGTAAATTACAAGGCGTGTGTGCTCACACTCTGCCAAATTATCATATTGGATGAGGTCAAGTTGTTAGACTGGTTAATTTATATGAAAAGGCTCAGCTCCATATCTGTGTGGAGATAAGTGTCTGAAAATACACTTTGAACACTGCTGGTGGCTTTGATATGAGATAACTCATATGCTGTGCTCAGTGGATTGTGGAGTAAAGTTAAGCCATCAGAAGTGTCTGGGCTTGTGGGGAATACTTCAGCAAAGAAAGCATTTCTACAAATTGGTTTATAAAAATTAGCTTTAATATTCATCACTACTGATCTTGAACAGCCAGCAAAGACTTGCTAAGTTGCTGTTTCTTAGCTGATATAAATATTCCATAACAAATAGGAAACATCTGAACTTGAGAGCTGATATTAAAGTAATATCAGTTTGCATATTGCTCCAAAGCTTTAGTTAACATGGCTAAGTGCATGCACATGGCACTGAAAAGATCGAGGCCGTTATATCTTTATCAAGCAACATGCGGCTTGCAGCTTTGTCAGGAGGGAACAGCTAGTCTTGCTCTGTCCAAATTCAGAAATCCACCTACTAGCACATCACAGCAAAGCTAACATGTTTATGTGTATGTATGTAAATGCAAAAAACTAATTTTGGGGTTTTTAGATAGTGATATACTGTATGCTCTAACAGTTCATGCAACCAGCTAACACTTCTGTGCAGCATACTGCACATGCAGCTCTTGGTAAAACCAGTTGTTGTTAAGTGGCATGATTGTAACAATGTGAGGTAGGCAGCTGGACAGTGAGTCACAGGGAGCCCCAATACACCATGGCACACCAACCAACTGCTGTAACCACACCTTCAGAAACAAATCGACCCATTCACAGCTTTTAAAAAAGTAAAAATATAACGCTGTGCAAACATGCAACTTTTTGCAGGCAGTGGAATTCAATACTGATGCAAGATGACACCCCATATAAGAAATGAAGTCATCTCTACAGTCTAGAGGTAAAATTCTTGAATTGCAAATTCTCTTATTAATATTACATAAATCTAACTTAAGAAAAAACAGAATTAGATTTAAGGTGGTGTACATACCAATTAGAAAATAAGAAGCTATAAAAGTGGAAATGGACACCCACCATATTTCTGTCTGCATCGAGGCCATGGAGACATACCTTGACCACATGCCTTGAATGTATTATTTAAGCTGTCCAGCAACCAGACTGTTGTTTCATATAATAACCATTATGTAGGAAAAGTAATTACAGTGTTGGAAATCTTATCATTGAAAAGGACTATTTAACTTTTTTTTGTTCATAATATTAAAAAAAGAAATTCCTTTCAGCCCCCTGCAATTATGCCAACTGACATGTCACACAGCACAATGATGCGCCCCTCCTTCTTCATTGGAAATAAGGTTGGCTCATTGGTAGGGGTATGGGGATGTCGAGACAGGGTTGGTGAGCAGGAGGCTGCGTCTTTTGGGGCTAGCACCAGGCAGGGTCAGGAACAACTTATTAAGTATGAATAGCTTGATAAAAGTTTGCCAGCAATGATTCAAATGTTGGCTAAAAGAGGCGTTACATCTAAACAAAGTAACTAAACTAAAGTAAAACCCATTTTAATTATGGAAGAGGCTAACAGGTTACTTCTAACCTCTCAAGGACTACACCCACCTTTATTTGTGAAAAACTGGCGAACCTGGAAGACAGATTTTTCTTTAGGAAGCACGGGCCCTGACTTGTAATTCACTGCTGGCACTTCAACAAATACATTTTTGATAGGTTGCAAAAAAAAAAAATCATAGTTCCCCAAGTATAAATTTTCAATGATCGTCTGATTTTTCAACAAGTTCCACCAGCAGGATGACGTTTTTTCTTTTGTAATAGCTCAGCAACTGTTGAATGGCTTGCTGCGAAAATATGGAACACACATTGATGTCCCTCTTATGATGAAATAAACACAAACCTTTGTGTTTCATGCTAACTATTAAATGTTTGCATGTTAACACACTAAACTAAGATGATGAGCATGGTAGACATGATACCTGCTAAACCTCAGCATGCATTGTCACTGGGGGCATGTCAGCCTGCTGATTTTAGTAATCAGCTCAAAGCTGCACTCTGCTGAAGCACAGCATCACACGTGAATGTGAACATGGACTTTGTGACATTCAGGCTTACTTTCCCTCGCATACATAAAAGATGAGGGAAAGGCATCTTATAAAGGTGAATGTTAAATTAGATGCATGATCTTTTATCATGGTTTGCAGTGGTCTATGGGTATGGAATGAGACTGAATACAGTATAAAATATCATTGTGTGTCTGCTTAAGGCAGAAGTTAAAATATGTTAAAGCCTGAATACTCTAAACAACCTGAGACTTCTAAACTAGTTTCTACTCCTAAATCAAATTGTATTGTTACTACATATGTCTTTGGCTATTGTATCTTAATTAACTAGTATTTATGCTGATTAAATAATGGTCATGGCATTTAGTAGTTTTTCAGGTTTATGGTTTTTAGTTTTTTAGTCTTTAGTTTCTTATGTGTTTTATAAGTTGTAAATGTTTCTGTATAACAACTGTTCTGTGAATGAGATGAAAACTGATCCAAAGCTGAACAGCACCAATACTTCTGAAGCCGTACAGTTAATGGCTATCAATCCACCACCGATGAATGAGTCACTGTCTAACTTACGTGTTTAGCCTGAAAGTGGACAATCAATTCATTCAAGCTCACATTGACGAGTTAAATACGAAACAAAACATTTGGATACACAAATAGCTCTTTTATTGAAGATAAGAATTTGGAGCACGCTAACGACTCACTGATTACCCCTTTAATTAATAGCAAATTATCTTATTTGCACAATCAGTGTGGAGAAAAGTGCAGAAATGTCAAAGGGGACTGGCTGGCAGTTACACAGAAATTATGTGCTTTTTCTATTTATTTTTTTCTTTTCTTTATGTTTTTATGCAACATTGTTTTTATTCATTCATCTCAAGCACGGACACAACAAAAAACATGTTCCGCTCCAAATCCTTTTGTGTCTACCCCCTGCAGATTTGAACAGTGGATATGTAAGGTAACTGTTTCATTTTGTATAAAGAAGAGCAACTGCTTGCTTGAATTCAGCTTTAACCGCTGAACAAAAATATCAAAAAGCCCATAGAAACAGCTAGTGCATAATTCATTGCTGCCCATGAAGATGCTCAGTATTTGTTGCCAAAACTACAACTAAATCTGTTTGGTATGCTTCTTGGTAAAGCTACACAAATTGAATTTGCATCTGTCTTTTCCTGCTGCTGTTGATCATCCCTCAGAGTACCAAACAAATTGAGAGAATAAACAGCATGCAATTTGTTTCATGTGCACCAAGTGTTCACTCCAACAGCAGATCTAAATGCTCTTTCACAATGAAGAGATGTGCTTCTGATGGGTTAAGGATTAAAGCTTTGTCCACTTGAAACAGGGGCTACTTCATCTGAGAGGTCTCTTTGCTTGATTTGAATTTGAATCTCTTGGAGGATAAAGGACATTCTTGACAACTGGCATGCAATAGAAATTACTCTGTATGTCCCTCAAGTGTCCTTTGTGCGTCATTCTGTTCATTCAAAAGTGTTCACATGTGCACAGTTCATTAAGACTTTATATAACTTCTATGCTAACCCTAACCCTAACTTCTAGCTTCTAACATTCTAGCTATGTTCTGCTTTAATAACATCCAGCTATGTTAAGCCAGGTGAAGATAGTTGGGAAAAGTTGTGAGAAAGCCTGGCAGACAATAGCGGACCGGCTTAATGCATAAGTAGTCTAAAACTGTAAAATTAATAACTAGTGCTCCACTGGAACTGTCACAATTACGCTACAATTAAAGGACTAAAGGAATTACTTTTCAAGTCCACTAATCAACTGTTGTACACTTTACTTTGAAAGTGGCAAGTCGAGGTGCATGTTACTCAGGGAATGTAGAGTATGATTAAGTGCAACCAATTATCTACATTTTGCAGGCCGGTAAGTGACTTTAAAGTAGATAACAGTGAACAAATGAGGTCAATAGATTAGGTGTCTGCTGACATGTTGAATGTCTGTATGACTGTAGCAGTTTAAAAAAAAGAAAGCCCATAGAACTGGCACAGGGGGCGGCCCACCAAGCCAGGATATGACCTGAGCTGGCACTCCATCTAAATAAAGGGAGGCCAGTGATGGAGGGGATCCAGGGAGGGACAGTAACAGACTCTGTCCCAGCCACAGAAACTGTCTGTGTTTTATAATCTCAATTACTGCAATAAAACACTTCAGAATACTTGGCCTGAGTCAATATAAAGACTGTTGCAATTACAAGCAGCCAACAGATTCAAATGAAATGAAAAAAATGTAATATTTTAATAACTGACTTGAGGCTAAATGCAATGCAATACCCCTCTGAACAAAGACTATAACTTGTTTCCCCTCAGGGTGTATCTGCTGAATGCTGGGAGCTGCAGGCAGTATTAGGAGCAGTAATAGGTTCTTGCTCCGAAGGAAATAAGTGCATGGACTGAATGATTGAAATATAGAATTTTCATCCTTTTAATTACCTAATTTCTGGCATCACTGAGTAAGTGAATAAAGCTTAAATATTTGGTCACTGAACACCTAAAGTGAGAAATGTGGGAAAAATTATTTGCATATTATGGTAGAAATTTTATGTGCATAAGCATGTTTTCATTAGTGCATAACCACCTGAAAAAATAAGTTTATTTGTTTGTGTCAGTATCTGCCATGTTGCATTGTCATGTTTCTACAGCAAACCAGACACGGCCTGAACACTGGCTATGGATGGGCATTCAGTGTTTTTTACATGTTTCACACCAACCCTAGTTTTTCCTTTGTGCTTAAAAGGAAGTATGTTTCCTGCTACTGAACAATGCCTTTAAATGCAAACGTTTCTATTGTATACTCAAGACCATAAATAGTAATATCTACAAGGCCTTGATTATGTGATTTCTGCACTTGTTTTGGAGCTTTCAATCATATCACATCTTCATAAACAGAAGGAGTTTCAAGTGGTCATGAAATAAAGATAAACATTTCTATTTAATTTCACAAACGCAAATACCTCAATAGTTGTTGTTTTCTTTGTGGTTCTTGCTTGTGGTCTTAATGCACCCGCTCAAAAGCAGGTCTTTAAAGCAAACGTACGTAAAAAATAGCTTACCCATGTGAAATAAAGACTAAATCAGCAGTGCCATTATCTTGCACAGACCACTTGTGGACACAATCAGTAAAAAGTTACACTCTCATACAGTACATGTAATGTATAAAATTGCCTGAAAATACAGTACATTCATACAACTTTAAGCAGTAATTTATTGCAAATAAAAACACACGTTTGTTTAAGTAACCTTTACGTTAATAACCAACACATTGAAGAGCCACAGCTCTTGAAATAAGACCTGCCTCAAGGTCCATTCTGCTCCACATCTGCTGTCCTTGTCCTAGTCTGTGGAACCACCCATCATGAAGATTAATAATGCATTCAAGGTCAAAGGTGCACACAGATAATACACATAGTGTTACACATAGAGATTTTAGATTGCCCAGTGTTCTAGAGCATAGCTAGTGAAAAAAGTGCACAGTTTAAAACACAGAGCTGGTTGTAGTTTTTAAAAGACAGGATGATTACAGTGACAACCCTTCAATCTCAAACTCCTCTCATGCTGCTTGACAGGGATGTCACCATGTCCATCAGAGAGAGAACAGCAGGAGGAGACAGCAGTCAATCAGACTTAATGGACAACTTGGACGTTGGGTCCATCACTATGTACGCTGTGCACATGACATAAATACCCACAGCACTGTTATGTAGGCCTAAGCAGAGCTGGTCTGAGATTGAAAGAGCTCTTACTTTGCACTGGAGAGGTTACTGTGCTGTTTTGTGCTGTAAAAGCTGTAGTTAAAGTCAAGAGGTTCAGTGCAACTCTTTTTACATTGACTAAAAAGGGCTGCCCTATTAATTTTTTTTCCCCGTTTAAAAAAAGCTAAGCATAATACTAGTACTTACACTGCTGCAATGACTACTTCTGCAAATAACAATACTTACCTATGTGAAGGTAATGAGACATTTTTACTATGGTGCACTTTTACTCAGCATGAATTTCAGATTTTGAAGTACAAGGAGCTGTTCTTGTAAGTTTCTAGTTTAATTTTATGCAAATTGTGGAGAATTCTATTCATCAATGCTCAAGAGTGAACTGTGTTTAACCTATCTGGATGCACCTGTGGTTCAAACCATCATTTGTCTCCTGTTTGACAGTCATGTGTTGAGACATTATATTATATAATATTTATATTGTATCAATATAATAGATTATATTTCTGATTTATGGTGTTTATCTTTTGTAGCATCACTATATTAACATTTGCTACATACACATTCATTTATTACAGTTGCTGAACTTTTACTGTTCTGTTGAGCTTGTGCAGTAATAGGTGGTAGTAATAGTCATGAGCAACAAAGTAAGTGCTTATGAGTTTGTCACGAATTCTGAACATTACATTTTAGTGCGCAGAGGCATGACTGTCTGTGACGTCTTCTTCTATCCTGAACATCCTGAAAGCGTCATTCTCTGTTCCTCTTGGGACACTGAGCTGAAGTGATGACCATAAAACTTAATGAAGCTTAGAGGAGCATCCAGCTTTTCACAATCAAGGATGCTTTTCCAGAGAAGAAAAGAAAAGAACTATAAAAATAGCTCTGTTGATGTGCAAAGATTTTTTTTTGCAGCGCAAATATAAAAAATCAAGAACTAATGAAAGAAAATGGCCTGATCCAAAATGCTTTGGCTTCATTAGTTTGGATGTTGCTCTCTGATATTTTGTTTCTGGTCTATAAAATGTTTGTTTTCTTGTTATGACAAGGTGTATATTATAGAAAGAAAAGCTCTAATATGTGTATCCAATGTGATGTGATGTTTTTGTCATATTTAATTCTAAAGTTAAAAGGATTGCAGGTCAGTGGCCACTGGTAAATTTTATTTATTTTGAATACCATGGCAACAGGACTGTGCTCGAGCAGATGGCTGAAACCCTATAATACACTATATTTCACTCATATTTTACTTCAGATTCTCAACCAAATCAGATTCTCAACCAAATTTTTCTTGTCTGTTTGTTACAAGATCGTGCAGTCCATCTTGAAAATTATTCTTATCTTTAAAATTTAAAAATCACTGTCTATTTTTAGCCCTAAAGAAAATAGTTCTACATTAAATTCTTGAGGCACGTTTGTTGTTGTTTTGTTTATTTTGACATGCTAAGAATGATCAGCTTAGAACAAAATGAAGACATTTTATTCATAAATATTCCATCACCGCCTACGATCCCAAATTTGTCATCTTCATGTTTTCTTCTGTCAACATGTCAGTCACGCAAACAGTGACAATCCTTCATAGAATGATTCACACAGATGCTATTTAGAGACTGTGGGGGATGAAATGCTCTTCTTGTTGCTTCTCTATGGGCAGAAGAAGGATCTTTCTATGAAATGTATTATTTAAATATAGTATTGTTAATGAGGAACACGAGCTACTTAGTGATTCACTACAAAGTAATAAAGACCTCGCTTTGCTAAAACTTTCTGTCTGAAGTTTTCATGTACTCAAAGAGTTCTTCTAGTTTCTCCACACTTCTCCAACACTTAAATACATGTTTTACATGTTTACTGACCAGGAGAAGTACACTGCGCTATAATATGTGTTGAAGCTCATTAATATATTACAGGAGGCACGTTATGTGAACAAGACCTAGTGTGTAATCATACACTGACCAGGAGGCAAGCTAGTTTCAACAGTCAGAGTAGTCTGAGAAGAAAGTCAAGGGACATACTTACATGCCACGTTCTATTGCAGATCTTTAAGACTTTTGTTTTATACTTGATTGTGTAAATTTACATTGCATAATTATAACACTCTTGGAGATTTTCTGCAGAAAAATAAGACAATAATGCTGATATCTGTAATTGTTGCTTTTAGTTAGAGACTACCACTGGCACTGAATGTTCAAATGTCCTACAGGCAGTGGCTTCAATCCACTGTCATGGGTGTGTGTACTAGGCAATAGGTTGAGGACCCAATTGCAAACACTGAGGCTGAACTGGTGGATAAAAAAGGACTAAATTATTGTTCGAGTTAACAGGCTTACAGTCAGGCAGAAGAACACGGTCCAAACAAGCAAGCAATCCCTGAGAGGCAGACAGCAGAAAAAGAGGTAACTGAAACAAAGTGCAAATCATGCTTGAACTGGCAGTGGGAAAGGGCGGGTCAGCTGGTTTTGTACACTAAAGGACTGATGAGGTCATGAGAGGCAAGTCGATGTTGGAACCAAGTGACCATGAGTTCCAGATGAACAGATGGAGAATGACAGGTCTGGAAAATTCTTTAGGAATGAGACCAGAAGAGATGGGGAAAATAAAATCTATATATTAGGACCAGTCTGAATTTTTGTCTGTTGATGAAAATAGTAACTAAACATAACACCGGAGTCACTGGAGAGGAGAGAGTTTTTACTTTGGTAGACAAATGTTCCATCCAATCACCTGCAAAGTGGTTTGTGCGGGTGCCTACCTATCATGTGTAACTTTGGATTGGACCCGACCCCTATGTTAGGAATCACTGGTCTAAACTACTTAACTGTATGTAGAGCAGTTTAATTGTTTTCAGTTTTCCCCTAGTTCATCCATTAAGGTTCCAATCCAGCCAGTCGTCCATCCAATCAACTGGCCTGTATTTTTTTAAAGTTCTGGCCTTTTTACAAACAGTTTCTAGCCACATATTCCCAGATAAATGGTTCAGTGTAACAAACCATCTGGTGAAGTTAGGTGATTTAAACCAAAAGAACCTTAACAAGAACTAAACTAGTTTGTACGACATGTTTATAGCTGGTCTGAAAGGCCACACTTGAACGCTGAAAAGGTTAAAAAGTTGTCCACCACAGAGAGGGGTGAGACAGCTGTTTAAATACTTGGATAACGGTGCAGATTTTCAGACATTCTCTCTTGGAAAACATTCTTACCCCGTGACTGTCCGATATTCAGACACAGAAACGGCAAGGACAATCCAGTTAACTTTCAAAATAAAAAAGTCAAAGGGGAACCAATTTAACTATGTAGCCTACTTAACCTGGAGAACTCTCCAAAACAGCACCACAGCCACAACGTCAGAGTTGTGTCTGGTGGAATTTAGGTCTTAGTGTACTATTCAATTATACACTTTAAAACTAGCAGAAATGGTCCTGAATAATCCCTGCATGAAGTGGGAGTGAGTATTAGATAGTCAGTGCTGTAAAGTTACAGAAATTTATCAGGCACTGCTTTTGAAGTTACAGTATCAGAATGGTGTTATGGGAGGGTGTTTCCAAAGCAGTTTGACACATCAGCCAGAAGCATCCAGTTACAGTCCAATTACAGTTATAGGTTTTATGTTTATCTCTTTAATTACAAAGCAAACCCATTTATTCACGCATTCATTCTTTGTGTCAGGTAACTTACATATGTGCTTATTAGTGTCAAGCCAAGACCAGTTATTGCCCCCCTCCTAATGTCTGTCCTTTCTTCAAATATCATCCTGTTCCTACTGTAAAATTGCCTTCTGGGAAAAGGCTGACCTTTTTGTGTGAAATACATGTGGCACAAGACAAGAGGTGCTAAAACTGTTTGTGCTGTTGTCTCAGAGCTTTTGACATTATACTGCAATCACATTGCCACCCTTAACATCATTTGGTTCACAGAAATTACTGTTCCACCATATGCCTCGGACCATTCTTTTGTGTTGAGCTTGACAGGCAGGTAATATTGATTTTAAAGTGAAGACAGTAAGTATTTCAAAGATAAATGGCTTTCAGATAAATGTGGCGCAGCAATTATGAGATGGATCTATTTCCTGTTCTTTCAAATAACATTGAATGCATTGCTTTTTTCCCTCTTATATGGAAATCTTAATTGTCACCTAGACTGTGTATGTGAAAAATGGTCAATTACACAATACATTTCTTCTTAATATTCCTCCAGACATTTCTTGTCATTGTGTCAGTGTTTTAGAGTACTTAATTAACATTGTAAGTCTCCCAAACGTCCAAACAATTTTGTATGAATCATGCATTAATATTGCAGCATTATAGAAGATGCTTGTGCAACAGAAACTGCATCAACTTCATCCACTAATGATGTGTCTTAAGCACCAAAGATGAGGTTGGTATTGCCTCTTTGTCATCAAGCCTATTCACTCTGAATTCATCTAGAGGAAATGACACATCAAGTGACCTTAACACTCCTCCACAGATTCCTTCATAACCTCGGTTCATTAGGGGATAAACAAGCATTCATTTTGTATGTGTTCCTCATCCAAACCTGCTCTAGCCTTTACATCTGTGAGGCTCCATTAGTGTAAAAAGACATTTCTGTTTGGTGCAACATTTACTTTTGTACAATTATCCCTGTGAGGATTTGTTCCATTTAGTTTCATTGCTTTTACAGTAAATGGTGTAGTATGCAGTGCTGTTCTTTGGTCTTACATGTTTGTCGTGACAAACTAAGTTCAGGAACAGAGGAGAGTTAAAAGACAGAGCAGCAATTAAATGCAGAATGTGTTGCCAGCACACATTATGTGGTTGTTCTTTTGCAAGTAAACTTTGGTTTTCTGGTCATTTCACTAATGAAATTTCTGAGCATTAAACAACACACTATCATATTCTGTTTTTTATCATTACCTTTTATATTATGTTAAAACACAATTTATGTATAGAAGGTCAAGGACCAAGCAAGTTTATTTGTAACACACCTCTCAACAAAGAGTTTTGTGTCATATATAAACCCTTTGAAGAAAAGAAACACAAAGCATATTCAAGCCTCACAAAACAAGTTGTGGATAGATAATTTGTTCTTTTTGCACAGTAGTCACAGCATATATCTCCTCTAAAAACCCCAAACTGAGGTTTTTCCATTTACCTTTGTGTAACATGTTAATAAGTGAGCTTTAGAGGAGTTGGTACCTTGGACAGAAGCAGTATAGTTGTTTCCCCATGTATTTTGGTCAGAATGCTACGCTGATTGCCTCCTCTTGCTCCATACTTAAAAAAAAAAAGACATTAAATGGCCGATAACTCAAATTCACCTAAACAGGTTTGTCACATTGGGTTAGGTTGACTTTTTGAAGGTGATCCAGAACCAGGACTGTTAGAGCTCCACTGAAAGGAAGAAAAATTGATATTGCGATTGATGGAAAACTTTAACTTGGCGGTATATTTACATTTAGGCTGATGCACCACCTTTGTTTCTTCTTTCAGAAGATGGACCTGTACAGACAGGGAGTCTGGCACAAGAAGGGAAAGAAATCTTGATGAAAACCTTGTTTATTGCACGTAAAGAAAAGAAATGAATGGCAGCAAAGATGTACTGTGAGAAATGGAACAGAAATAACTATCAATGTTGCAGTATTTAGATTATGTGGGAGGAGTCATTCAGTACAGAAACACTTGGCTTGGCACTGAACTTGTGCTTACGTACACAGTGATGCAAATGCATATATACAGTACAGATAAAACTGTGTCATGTGTCACATGGAGCATCCGCCCACATATATTCACAGAAGACAAACAAGCTTTGAGGCAAATAGAGTATTTCTGCCACCCCACCCCCCACACAACTCAACACTGTTTGATCAACCCTGCATTAACACCTGCTTACAAAAACAGACGTGCACATAGAGAAGGACGTGCGCACAGACTTAGACACATTTATCAACCTACGCCAACATGAACTCACAATTGTGCTTCAGGGTAGAGTTTCTATGTCTGTGTGACGTGTTCTCTCACTGTTTCATTGGAGGCCACCAGTGGAGAAGCTCTCCTGTTGAAGGAAGGGCTCATAGGTGACAATGAATCACTACTTGACTCGTGGTTGGCTATTACTGGCATTCGGGGTTTCCAAAGGCAGGGGAGTGGTGGTTACATCCAGTTCAACTGCCTGTTCACAGCAATTCCCTGAATACATGAAATACACTGTACACTAATCAGAAGTATTGTTCTGCTCAGTTACAGTTTCTTTTCTTCTCCCACACAAACTCTTTCTCAAAGACTGATGTTACAGTGGTCACGCAGAAGAGACTACTTAAGTCATAATGTGTCTCTAGCAGATATAAATACACCCCCTAATTAAAGAATGTGGGAGAAGACCTAACTGTCATTAGCTCTATAGTCTATTCATGCACACATTTCACCCTATGGTACATAATCATACTTGCGTACATGTGCGTATTTAATCAGTGCTCCATTTAAGTCCTTTTCATCATGGTAGGAAAAAATGTGTCAGCTTGTGTTAAATTTAGTTTCACTCTGATTGTACTACCAGCGATTGCGACAGTTTTCAAATGACGTGAATTGGTATTTTTAGATACTGTCTTCAGGTGTCTTTGATGTTCTGTCACACCTTGAAATTAGTTTTCATGCTCACGATCACGATGATCCCGAAAAAAGACTTAAAAAAAAACAGCTCACACATTTATAAAAAGGGTGCGGGGTGTCGTTTAGCACAGTTGGTAGAGCAAACGCCCCATGTACGAAGGCTCAGTCCTTGCCCCGGCAACCCAGGGTTCGAATCCGACCTGTGGCTCTTTCCCGCATCCCAATCTCTCTCTCCCCACATTCCTGTCACTCTTCAGCTGAAAAAGAAAAAAATCTTTAAAAAAAAAAAGGGTGCGAACATTTAGTAGTGGTTTGTATGTAGACTGTAAGGACAACTGAAACATAATTAAGTTCTATAATGTAATACATGTTATATTTATTATATTCATAATTAAATCATCATGAACCCTCTATACTGGAGACAAACAATGAAAAACATGTATTGCATTGTATGTGTGATGTACACCTATAAACTGTGGGCATTGCAACATTACAACTAATCCCAGGGCCAGTTTTAGCTATGGGCAATGTGGGCGAACACTTGGTTGGCAAGATGGAGGGGGGGCGCGGGATCGACTGATCACAGGCGGCAATCTACGTGAGGGCGCACAAGTGGGCGGGGAGCAACCGGCGCTGGCAATGGGGAAACCCAGGGAGGGAATCACCGGGACAAGATCACGTGTGCACGTTAACGGCCAACTTAGCTACATTTATCTAGTATAGCGACAAAGAATACATTTGAGGTATTAGTACTGTAGTATTTCTACTTTATATTACTTAATACTTCTCCACAACAACTCCATATTAAACAGTACAGATTTTACATATAAAACATATGTAAATTAAGATACAGTAAAACATAATAATGTAATATCACTTATATAATATGGTGTATTATGAGTACTTTTATTGAGTAAAATATTTGAATACCTTGTCAACCACTTAATTATTTATCCATCATAAATCAAGTGAGTAAATTATGACCTATAGTCTATTATTGTCAGCATCAAAAGAGAAGAAGTGTCAACTTAGTGCTATCTAAGGATAAAGACATTTTTAGAAAATATTTGCATGCTTTTTGTTGTTGCTGGTGCTTTTACGTTTGATTTTTGACTTGAAGTAGCTGTTCAGTGTTGTAGTAGCTCCTCCAGGCCGGTCACTTTTTGAAGGTTTCAGTCTTGTCTCAGACAAAGAGGACTCAGGATTTTATTGGTTTCATTATACTGGATTTTATTCATTGGTCAAGACCACAACTGTGGGTATATCACTCGTGTTTCCCATTAATTACAATCAATATTTTATGAAGCAGGTCATTAAAAATAAATTAATTCATTAAAATGAACTAGTTCAGTTTGGCTGATACAGCTGCCAGCAATCAATGGTTGCCCCCAAAAATCCTGTTTGGAGCACCTTTAATATTAACCATCAAGTATTCAGCCAAGCCATAGTATACATGCTATTATATATTTGAAAATGTATGGAAGGAAATCTGCAGGATTTACTGAGAAGGCTGGGAGGTGTGGTCCTCACCCAAACAGACTTGGCGAATATTAGCTACCTAAGTTGACTATATACTGTCTGGTCTCAGTCTTGACTTGGTCCAAATCCCTGAGTCTTGGTCTTGTCTCAGTACACTCTGGTCTTGGTCTTGGTTTAGCTGGTCTTGACTACAAGAGTGCCTGCAGCTATGAGACACTTTTACTTGTGAAATGTAAAACTGAGACTCCATGCATTGATACGGTTTCATGTTTATTAAAGTGGGACGGATTTACAGTTTGTACATTCCATCCACATTGGCATTGATTTAGAAAGCAAGAAACAAGTACAAATGCAGTATATACATACCAGTATACATATATTTATAAAATACAATAGAATTTTTTTTCCACACAAGTATATTGTATTATTTTTATTTGAAGTTATGGTTTAGAGGCCTTTTTACGCAAGCTACACTTAGACTGTTCAGACAGAAAAGATGCTGTGCATAAGCAGTGAATTTCTGTCATGGATAGGGAGTCAATCTACAATATTTAGATCCCCCATGTTAGAAAAATAGTCCCATGTTTGTGCAGAGTTCCCTACAGAAATGGGTTGCAATTACAGCACAGGCACCAGAGAAACAAGCAAAAACACACAACAGTGATACAACGGTTATGTACAGAATACTCATTCTTTTTTCTTTTCTTTTTTATATGTTTATGACAAATGTTTATTATATGCCTGCCTAAAGTGATGCAATTATCAATCATCCCCCACCCTTAAATCTTGAGTTAATAAATTATGTCTATAACACAACAGTGTATAAATTTTGTATTGTTGGAGCCATTTATTCTCTATATTTCATAAGGTTCAAATTCAAATCTTCAAATTAAACAGGTGAAGATGCCATTTAATATATTGTAATTGTTATAGATTTAAATAGTCATATATTCTTGTACTTTAGCTGCATTGTTGTAACACAACAGGACATATAAATATATAAATATACACACTTATATACATCACATTTTTGGAGCCCGGCCGACATCGTCCCAGGCTTGTCAGTGTAACGGGGGTTACATCAGTCAGCCCAAAATGAGAGCTGTGGTCTCACAAATGTAGTGCCGTCTGCCATTACAAATAATGTCATCCCAGGAGTTCAACCAGTCTTCCGCTCCAATGCATGTTGGTGGAACAATGGCAACACAGTCCTGTCCTGCCTGGCTTGTGTCCCAGGTGGCCATAGCGTTATTTGGCTCCTGATCCATCCAATAAATGACATTCCACTTGAGTGTGTCGCCATAGACCCAGAAGAAGGTGCCGAATGAAAATCTGAATGAAAAGTCATGTTGGTCAAGAATGCCTGGTCTTCTTTATTCCAAACCATAGCCAGGTCACCCCCATAGTCAAGACACTCTATGCGAGCATTTTCCCACTTCTTTGGTTCGTGGGACAGGATGAAGCAGCGTGAAGCGTGCTCAGTCCAGCCAGGCAGGCAGCGTGAACACTGCAGGGTGTCTCTGTTGCAGAATCTCCAAATGAAGCCCATTTTGTTCGAGAACAGGATTGAAAGCTCATGTTCATTAGCTGCTTTCAGCTGCATGGAGTTTAGCTGTTCATTCAATAACAGCTGGTGCAACTGTTTGCTTTCTGTGCCTTGGCAGGTGATGATCTTCAGTGATTCGTTCAGATGGAGATTAAGTTGTTTGTTCTCTTCCTTTATGAGGTTAAAGTTTTCCAGAGTTGAATTTAGAAACATGTTAAGTTTTTGGTTCTCCACATCCAGTTGTCTCTTTTCTTGAATTGCATGTGCAGGTTCAGCTGTGTATTTTCTTGTGATGTTTTGTTCAAGTGCAGGTTCAGCTCTGTATTTTCTTGCAATATTTTGTTCAAGAGTAGGTTCAGTTGTGCATTTTCTTGAGACATATCCTTCAAGTTCAGGTTCAGCTGTGTATTTTCTTTGGAGGTTTTATTTAAGAGCAGGTTCAGCTCTGTATTTTCTTGTGATGTGTCCACCAAGAGTAGATTCAGTTGTGCATTTTTTTCCAACGTGTTCTTCAAGAGCAGATTCAGCTCTGCATTTTTTTCTTGTGACGTTTTGTTCAAGAGTAGGTTCAGTTGTGCATTTTCTTGAGACATGTCCTTCAAGTGCAGGTTCAGCTGTGTATTTTCTTGGGAGGTCTTCTTTAAGAGAAGGTTCAGTTGTATATTTTCTTGTGATGTTTTGTTCAAGTGGAGGTTCAGTTGTGCATTTTCTTGAGACATATCCTTCAAGTGCAGGTTCAGTTGTGTATTTTCTTGTGATGTTTTGTTCAAGAGCAGGTTCAGTTGTATATTTTCTTGCATTGTGTTCTTCAAGAGTAGGTCCACTTGTTTACTTTCTTGTGACATATTCTTCAAAAGCAGGTTCAGTTGTGTATTTTCTTGCAATGTGCTGTTTAAGAGCAGGTTCAGCTGTGTATTTTCTTGAAATGTGTTCTTCAAGAGTAGCTTCAGCTTTGTATTTTCTTGTGATGTATTGTTCAAGAGCAGGTTTAGTTGTGCATTTTCATGGGAGATGTTCTCCAAGAACAGATTCAGCTGTGTGTTTTCTTGAGACATGTCCTTCAAGTCCAGGTTCAGTTGTGTATTTTCTTGTGATGTTTTGTTCAAGAGCAGGTTCAGTTGTTTATTTTCCTGGGACATGTTGTCCAAGAGCAAGTTGAGTTGTACACTTTCAGCCGATGTTTTAGTCAAGAGCAGGTTCAGTTGTGTATTTTCTTGCAATGTGCTGTTCAAGAGCAGGTTCAGTTGTTTATTTTCCTGGGACATGTTGTCCAAGAGCAAGTTGAGTTGTACACTTTCAGGCGATGTTTTAGTCAAGAGCAGGTTCAGTTGTGTATTTTCTTGTAATGTTTTGTTCAAGAGTAGGTTCAGTTGCGTATTTTCTTGCAATGTGCTGTCCAAGAGGAGGTTCAGTTGTGTATTTCCTTGAGATATGTTGTTCAAGAGTAGGTACAGTTGTCTATTTTCGTACAACGTGTTGTTCAAGAGCAGGTTCAGTTGTGTTTTTTCTTGGGAGATGTTCTTCAAGAGTAGGTTCAGTTGTGTACTCTCTGGCAATGTTTTGTTCAAGACCAGGGGTCTGTTTCACAAAGCAGGTTCAACAAACTCTGAGTCAAATCCTGAACTCTGAGTTGATCTACTCTGAGATAGGAAACTCTGAGTTTTCGGTTTCACAACAGCTGATTTGAGTTGGTTTAATCAACTCAGAGTAGTTTAACCTGGAGTTAAACTTGAGCTCCACAGACATATAAAGCCAGCATCAATGGAGCCCAGATTCGATGATTGAACATGGAAACTGACAGAAAGAGGGCAGCATTTTTCACCCCAATAGAATTGGAAATATTAATGACTGCATATGGAGAATATGAGCATGTCTTTAGAAAGAAGTGCAACACTGCAGCGGCTGCTAAAGAGAGGGAGAGGGCATGGGAGAGCATTGCTGCTCGGGTCAATGCGTAAGTTTAAATGTAATATTTTGCAATCACAATAACTATTGAAGGGCAAATTGCATGAATGGAGCCTATTAATTTATTTCATGTAGGTGCAATCCGGCGGGGGAGAAGCGCACTTGGCAGCAATTTAAGATGAAATATAAAAACATTGTTCAAACAGGTCAGACATCTGCATGACTTGACTCTGAACTTCTTTGATCCCTTCCATAATGCTCTTTTAACACTCAAAAATGTCTTCTTTATATTGTATTAAACAATGAAGCCTGGGGCTGGGCAGCAGCAGGAGACTCCCCTGACCTCAACTGCAGAGATTGACACAGTGAGACAGCTGTTCATGAAACTCCAGAGATTTATTGTGTGGAATTCATGTGCAACAGGTTAATTTTATGTCCTCTTTATGTATTCCCAGTTACCAGTAAAAGAAATTTATAAAATTCACCTCCTAAAAAAAATCCAGAAGACCGATAAAGAAATGCTATACCTCGACCGCCAGATTAAAAAGCAGATTTGGAAATCCAAATACTGGAACATAAATTAAAGGTGGGTGCATGGTCACATGTCAATTATGTCAATGTTAACTATTGGAACATTAACTTAACTAGCTTTTGTATTTGTAGGAAATAAAGAAGACCAACTGAAATGTGCCTCATGTTTTTATTTGTGGTGGTGCTTTAAACTCAAAAGTGATTAGTACAAATCGTGTCTCTGACCGCTCGGCCATCCTGCATAGCTGGCAGGTGGAGGGGGCCTCCACATTGGAGATTATGTGTGCAGCATCACATATGATCTTGACAGTGCAGAGAATGACAGATAAATTAAATTATGAGGAAGTGCTTAACACAGTGAAACTTCTTAGTCTACATGTACCTGCACATTAATGCTGTGAATGGACTTCCTATTCACATAATCAGCCTCATTATGTGAGGGAGCCGTGATGGGAATGTGCGTACCATCTATGCAGCCAATCACATTGGGAAATCCTAAAACAAATCAAAATAATAAAAATTACTAATTCAAGTCTGAGGTGGCAGCACAATGTCATAATACAGCCTGATATTAAAGGAATTCAACAGATCTCTACATCCTTCACCTGCGATCCTGTGGAACTCTTCCTTAATGGCCCTGACAGGTTTGTGTCCAGGGAAGACAACTAATATAGGCAAAAGTCTTTTCAGGGCGAGGCAGACTCTTCTGATGGCCCTGCATACAGTTGCCTTACTCAAGTGCTCAGCATCTCCGATGTTATACAAGAAACTGCCATTGGCAAAAAAACGCAGCGCCACACACAAAATCTGCTGCGATGTGAGCGCATGACTGCGACTCGTGGTGTTTGAAATGTGCGGACGTATGAGGTTGTGTATGTAAATTATAGACTGTGAAGTAAAACGGTACCGCTCAAAAAGAAAATTGTCCGGGAGGGCTGAAATATCTATGCGTGGTCTGAGTACTCTCTGCCGACAGATATGTAATTCCCTGCGCAGGATTGCTGCACCTTCGTCCACAGGATCGTGATCAAAAGGACACGCCATGTTCAAAAAGTTGACACCAAACGTTGCCTTCTGGAACTAGAGGACGTTCTGACAGCGCAGGAATGAGGAAATCAAATTCAGTATGTGGCTCTGAAAGTGGGCGGAGACCGAGAGAAACTCAGGGTTTCTTCAGGAAAACCTGGTCCCGACCAGGTTAGATTCACGGAGTATGTTACTATGGCAACTGAGCTCGAGGTTAAGTTACCTCACGTTGTGAAACAGGTTAGAGTTAACCCTCTCTCTCGGGTTTGACTGACCCTCCTTTGTGAAACGGAAAACTCTGAGTTTCCGTGATTCCAGGGTTAACAAACTCTGAGTTTTCAATAAACCTGCTTTGTGAAACGGACCCCTGGTTCAGTTGTGAATTTTCTTGGGACATGTTCTCCAAGAAGAGGTTCAGTTTTTTATTTTCTTGGGCGATGTTATTCAAGAGCAGGTCCAGTTGTGTATTTTCTTGGGAGATGTTATTCAAGAGCAGGTTCAGTTGTGTATTTTCTTGGGAGATGTTCTTCAAGAGCAGGTTCAGTTGTGTATTTTCTTGGGAGATGTTCTTCAAGAGCAGGTTCAGTTGTGTATTTTCTTGGGAGATGTTCTTCAAGAGCAGGTTCAGTTGTGTATTTTCTTGGGAGATGTTCTTCAAGAGCAGGTTCAGTTGTGTATTTTCTTGGGTGATGTTGTTCAAGAGCAGGTTCAGTTGTGTATTTTCTTGGGTGATGTTGTTCAAGAGCAGGTTCAGTTGTGTATTTTCTTGGGTGATGTTGTTCAAGAGCAGGTTCAGTTGTGTGCACTCAGGCGATGTTTTGGTCAAGAGCAGGTTTAGCTGTGTATTTTCAGCAGACAACAAGGTGAAGTTATCCAGTATTGCAGTTAAGTGCAGCTTCAGTTGGTTGTTCTCAGTACCCAGAAGGGTGAGGTTCTGATAGGTGGAATTCAGAAGCTGTTTCAGCTGAATGTATTCCATTTTAAATTGTTTCCCATTTTTATACAGATAATCTTGTACAATACATTATTCAATCCAAAAATGTATACTGCATCCAAACATTAAGTTACAGACTACCAGCAAACGAAATTATTCTAAGCTCCAAACTTCCCACACTTTACTCTTGATTTATTACCTCATTTGGATTTCTTCAGTGTAAGTCATGTCATCAGTTGTACATATTCCTGCAACGGTTTCTTGAAGAGAAGGCTCCTTAGTAATATTTCTTGTGACATGTCTTCAAGACAGGTTTCAGCTGGGTCTTTTCTTGGGACATGTTCTTCAAAAGCAGGTTCAGCTGGGTCATTTCTTGGGACTTGTTCTTCGAGAGCAGGTTCAGCTGGGTCTGTTCTTGTGACTTGTTCTTCAAGAGGAGGTTCAGCTGTGTCTTTTCTTGAAAACAAAAAGAGAGAGAGTTCTAAAGCACAATGACAGTAAAAAACACATTGCAATTACAGATTGGTCTTTATGATTTTAAAACATTAATTGTATATACACTGAACAAAAATATAAACCAACACTTTTGTTTTTTGCCCCATTTTCATGATATGAACTCAAAGATCTAAAACATTTCTATTTCTCTATATACACCAAAATAACCATTTCTCTCAAATTTTGTCACAAATCTGTGTAAATCTGGATAGTGAGCATTCTCCCTTTGCCGAATGTCCATCCCACCTCACAGGTGTGGGCATATCAAGATGCTGATAGACAGCATGACCATTGCACAGGTGTGCTGTAGGCTGGCCACAATAAAAGGCCACTCTGGAAACATGCAGTTTTGTTTTATTGGTGGGTTGGGAGGGTCAGAAACTCAGTCAGTATGTGTGTGACCACTATTGCCTCACGCAACACCTCTCCTTGCATAGAGTTCAGGTTCAGATCAGGTTGTTGATTGTGGCTGGTGAATGTTGGTCACTGCTTCAATGGCTGGTGCGAAGGTGCTGGATATTAGCAGGAACTAGAACATGCTGTTTGTATACGCCGATCCAGAGCATCCCAACATGCTCAGTGGGTGACGGTCTGGTGAGTATGCTATTCATGCAAGAACTGTGTGTTTTCAGCTTCCAGGAATTGTGTACAGATCCTGCAACATGGGGCCGTCATTATCATGCTGCAGAGGAGGTGATGGTTGTGGAGAATGGCACAACAATGGGCCTCAGGATCTTGTCATTCACAATGCCACAATAAAATGCACCTGTGTTCTTCATCCATAACATACGCCTGCCCATACCATAACCTCACGCCACATGGGCCACTGACCACAACATAGACATCAGAAAACCGCTCACCCAGGAGCCTTTGATGTCTTATGCTGGTAATATTTATTGACACTTGGCTAAGGAGAATTAGTGACACTCTCAAAGTACATCAAAATGTCTGAGTTGTTACAACATTCTGCCCAACCATCCTGGGGATAGACTTTAACCCCAAGATAACACCACAAATACTATACGCCCAGAATTAGTCAAAGAGATTTTTTATTCATGCAGGTGTTATTGTCAGCATATTCTAGTCTGGGAGACACAGATGTTTACGCAATTGAAACAGTCAACAGCAAGCTTATTTAGTCTAGGAAGGCCGCATTAGGTCTCTTCGACCCTGGCCACCACAGTGTTGAGTGTTGAGATAGACTGGCACCTACGTCCCAAACAAAAGCCAAAGAAATTAATACTGCTGGAGGACCTCAAGGCCCACACGTGACCTTGTGTAACCTAAGGAAAAATCCATAACAGAGAACGCCTCTCCAACATGCCAGACACCGAATGTGAGCATTTGCCCACTCAAGTTGGTTACGCCGGCAACTGGGAGTCAGGACCCCGATGAGCTCCCTGAGACAGTTTCGACAGTTTGTGCAGAAATTCTTTGGTTATGCAAACCGATTGTTGCAGCAGCTGCCTGAGTAGCTGGTCTCAGACGATCTTGGAGATGAACATGCTGGATGTGGAGGTCCTGGGCTGGTGTGGTTACATGTGGTCTGCAGTGTAAGGCCGGTTGGATGTACTGGCAAATTCTCTGAAACGCCTTTGGAGGCGGCTTTTGGTAGAGAAATGAACATTCAATTCACGGGCACAGCTCTGGCGGACATTCCTGCTGTCAGCATGCCAACTGCAGCTCCCTTAAAACTCGACTTGTGGCATTGTGCTGTGTGATAAAACTGAACGTTTCCAGAGTGGCCCTTTTATTGTGGCTAGCCTGTCTAATCAGCACCTTGATATGCCACACCTGTGAGGTGGGATGGATTATCTCGGCAAAAGAGAAGTGCTCACTATCACAGATTTACACAGATTTGTGAACAGTATTTGAGAGAAATCGTTATTTTGTGTGTATATAGAAAAATTTGACCTTGGAGTTCATCTCAGAAAAAATGAGAGCAAAAGTTTTATATTTTGTTCAGTGTATGATATTTTCATCATCATCATTGTTATACTCTGCTTTTTTTTCAGGACCGGTGGTGGCAATTTATTATTTTTTAATCTGAACCAAACGTTTAACAGGACAACAGGTATTTTCGCTCTCGAGTTACCACGGCAACGGGCAGGGCCGGTTCTAGCTATGGGCAATGAAATAAAAAAATAAAAAACTCGCCAATTTTCTATACCGCTCATCAAGTTAGCGGAGCGGGACTTCAACGGAAGTGAATTACTAAAAAATAGTAATTTAATAAATAACAAATAAGTGTTGAATTTGTGTATTATGGATAGAGTGGTGGGACAACAATAACTATGTTCACAGAATAGGGGTAGGCAATGCCATACCCAGTAGTTGAGTTGTAAAATGAAACCAGGGGGGATGGTGAAATTTTTCATTTATGTGACATATTTTCCAGCAGGGGGGG